>NW_003526943.1:109434-186917 GCF_000181795.1 Trichinella spiralis | reverse complement strand
TTATTTTATATTTATGACTAGCCGAAAAGAATTCATATGTTCTATTTTATTTATTATTAGCTATTGATTTAACTTAATAGTTTTTTTTATATTTTAATTCTTAATGCTATATAATACTGGAATCGATGTTTGTATGTATATTACAACGAAAAACTGAGACTGCATGTATATGGAAATTATTATTTCTACATTCTAGATATTGATTTATGTTTATGATTTACTTTCATCTATAAATAAATATGTGTAAAGATGTAGTACTGTATGTGAATATGTATACGTATGTATTGTTGTAATATATGATTTAACGATATAAATGAATGATTGTTAATAGCATTATTAAAATATACCTCCGACTTGTTCAACTTTATCATGATGAAAAGCTTCACTTTTGCAACGTTTACCAACTTACAGATGCTATTCATCAAGTACATTTTCCCCCCTGACCCCCTGAATGAAACATTAATAAGAATAAAGAAAGCGACATTAGTAATTTTTGATGAAATTGGTTCAAACGTTTCCATAATGATTAATTAAAATAAAAATAGATGAGTAATAGTTGTGCATAGAGCTGGCATTTGCAAATGATGATGAAATAGCGTCGGATAAAATGATAATTAAAAAATGCTTCAGAGAATGCATAAACAAGTACCTTTTACTTGAAAAATTTTAATTCTTTAGTATTGTATGAAATTACAGTAATGGAAGCAGCAAGTTCTGATGTTTTTTCTGCTGCTTCTTTGTCTTCACGATCACACGACGTCTCCATGTGGTCGATGTGTCCTAGCGGATCGACAGAGAATGCATCTGATGGTCATGATGCGCGATTACACGCAGGAATGATGCGATATCAAAGTAAAAAATGAAATTTGGAAATAAATTTCTATTTTGCTTATTTAACAGTAATGTAAAAAATGATCCAGCAGTAGCATGTATGTAAATTCTACTGTATGCTCGATGCTATTGTAAATGAAATTTTTTATTTGTTATATGATGAAAATGTGGTTAATTTTCATTTTTTAATTAAAATAATTTTTGATAATGAAATGATAAACATTTAAATTTATTTTTAAGCGTCACATGGAAATTATGAACTACCGCAGTCGGCTTTGGGTGTGATTTTGTCGACATTACAACAACTGCAAACACGAATCGATAGTCGCTTTGATTCGCTTGAACGGCGTGTGATGAACATTGAACGGGGTGTGAATAGTATTCAAAAGCAACAACAGGCGGCAATGAATATGAAAAAAAGAAAACGTTGTTGTTCTCCATTATTGATGGATGAAAAACCGTTCATTGAAACGACAAATTCATTCAACGGATCTATACTGGACAGCCTACCATGCCTTAGTTCAAGTAATGTGAATCACTTCTCAAAGGATAGTAACAAGAGAAACAATGGTAACAACACCACCAACAGCAATAACAGCAACAGCAACAGTAATAATAATAACAACAACAACAACAATAATAATAATAATAATTTGTTGTCCAATTCATTACAACATGATGGAATAATTATATCAACGTGTTCGAGTAAGACTTTGTCTGAGTTTATGAAAAGTGCTCAGATGTCGTCAGCATTGCCTTTGCAAGGCCAGTGCGCAATTTCAGATGGAGGCTACATTGTTACGAATGTTGTGGACGAACATGGCAGTTGTCATAGTTACAAGTTCCCAGCTTCAGTGGTTGAGAAGATGCTGAAGGATAATCCGCCAGAGCCTAGTGGTTGGGCGGCAAGCAAAGCGCTGGTCTCGTTATTGGATTATGTCTACCACCCGTTGGAATTGGCCATGCGACGGTTGCCTGCTTTGCCTGCTTCGAATTCGTTGTCGTCAAATTTGCAGGGTCGACAAAAGTCAGAACTGTTCGTCGGCACCCAATATGAGACGGGCATCGAATTTCCCCCTGATCGTCTTTTGCCCTGTTGTAAATTAATCGAACATTATTATCCGGGTTGGAAGTTCAAAGCTTTTGAACGCAATCATGCATTTCGGGAAATTGTGCATAAAAAGTGTCGCACTCGGAGGCGAGATTTAAAGCAGTACTTGTTAACATGTGGCAAAACCAAAGAGCAAGCGTTGGATTCGATTATTAAAGGAATCGACCTGCCTCCGCGAGAATATCTAGGAAAATAGTCGTTTCCGTCGTTCTTTTCCAACATATACCCCGGTTCCAACATTGATTTGTTGATTCACACATTGTATTTTGCTGTTTTTTGTCCTTTTTCTTCTTTTGTAGAAAAATGTCCAACTTGGACCAACTTTGCCATGGCAAACAGGGCAGGAAACAGTTTCAATTTCTGTCTTTAATAATGTTATGTGCAAAAAATTTTTTTTAACTTTGTGCTGTATAAATGAAAAAGATTATTCTGACTATTGCTTATTAATTCAATCATCTCTGTCATTCAGTAAAGAGTTTGTTACCATTTTTCTATCAGAACGATCTTTGATGATGTAGTTTAATATTTCTAAATTAAAAAAAAATTTATTTTATGCATATAACTGTATAAACTTGTAGTAATAATGTACTGTGTACAAGTTCACTTTGTTCTGCCATTTCATTTTAAACCATTTGTATTATGAATGAAAAGAATCAATCCAGAAAAATTATAACGCAATTATAAAAAGCAAATGCAATAATAATAAAATGCTTATAAATAAATTATTATTCATTTCTTTTTGTTGATTTACTTTAAAATTTATTTTTGCAATTTCAAATTATCATTTTGAAAAAAATTATTAATTTATAAATAAAATATTTAAATTTTATATAGGCGTTTAATATCTGAAAGAATAGTGGAATATGTTAAAACCCAAGAGAAGTCAATATATAAATTCATTTAAGTTGATTAGGAACAGTGCATAACGAAGTCTGTGATGAATCATTTTTACCTACATTATTTGATTACTGATGAATATCGATTCTGAGACCTCAATATAAATTATTTTCGCAAACATTAAACCAGAAAGTGCGTTTGTGGATTTGTTTTCAAAAAAAATCTTATTATCATAGAAAATTAATTCTTGTGAGAATATGATCAAATCAAAAAGAGAAAAAAAATGAAAATTCAAATTTGGAACTATGGTATGAAAACAATTTTATATTACTTTTAATACTATTTAACAATCTGCAGACAGTTCGTTGGATAACTTTAATTCTAGATGACGGTTTTTGTTTCAAAATTCTATCTATACATTCTATTCAACGGCAAACAAACTCTTTTAAGTTCCATTCTTAAACAAATCATGTCATGTCAATTTAAGGGTGAACATCTTTTCATTATCATATATTCTATGTTTAGACACATTTTTTAAAATAATTTATTGATTCATTTTTTTAATAAAAGAGCACAATGCATCTATGAGACCAGAAAGAATAAAAAGTATATGCCTAACTGTTTTGGAAAGAAGTGAAATTGTACATTAAGAAGAAATTTAAATTTCAGGTTCAAGTACCGTCATACTGTAACTATATTGACGAAGTATCTAACCGTGAATTTTTAAATATTAGACAAGCGTTTACATAATCTAAGTTATATGGTAATAATAATAATAATAATAATAATGATTTTTCCTCTTCTCTACAGTGAGAAGTACATTATTTTTTTTAGAAAAGCATCGAAATTGATTTTTTATTTAGTAGATTTTCTTTGTGTCAAAATAAACATGCCCATCCTGCCTAGCTGAAATTACAGTCTTGTCACTGTAAACATGTGTGCTGTGAATCGAAAGTATAGCTATTCTACTGATAGAGTTACCAAAATAACCACAAGACGTTGGAGGAGATCAACGAACAGCTAATACCGAGTCTGCTCAATGGGAAATCAATCATTCAGCTAAGTATCAGTGCCAACGAATCAATATTAAATGACCAGGTTGTTGCTGTTCGAGAAGTATTCAGTTAGCAACTGATATCGTACTACAAAGAAAGTGGAAGTTGATAACTGTTCGTCCAAGTGAAGTGTACTGTGTTCAGCAAAACTGTCCTAACGAGGATATTATTACTGTTATCAAATTTCGTAAATCACAGGACGCAAGACAACAATGCGAGCTGTGAGTCGCTAGTCGTATTCGGCTAATCATACTGTAAATTCGCAATTATCAGGTTGATCATCGCAACTTGACGTGCTCTTGTGACTTCTTTCAGGTTTCGTAGCCATTCTAAAACCAAAGGAAAAAACACTCGCAACGGGTAAACAAACTTTTACTAGTACAAACAACAACGACTAATCAACGAGAACACAAACCAAAAGCGATTATGATCACAACGCATATTTTTTCATACTGTACCTTGTTGCCTCGGTCAACCATGAAAATCTCTTACAACGTGGCCGCCAATACTTATATTATGCACTTTTCCTTATATTTAATATGTCACTCTAAATGCAGAAAGCAGTTTTTACCTATGAACAGAACGATTTGTATAACCAAAAGCCATCGTGTCGCCAATTCTTCGGGGCTTGCTCATGAGATTTATATTAAGATGCAGTGTTGATACTGCATTTTGTGTTCATCTTTAAGATCTAAAAATCATCTGAATATAATTTTACATAATTTTTTGACTTAAAAATCTCTCGTAAGTATTACAGAATTATTTATTGAAAAAATAATAGCAGAACTTCATTTATTTTTTAAAAATATTTAAATTTATTTTAAAATAATTTTTTATTAGTTTATTTACCCAAATATTATTTTAACGCCTATTTTTGTACCAATAATTTGGCAATGGCACCGTTTATAGTGATATATTGTTATAAATTACAACTTTTGATGAAAACATTATTATTTTAAAAATAGATGCATTTTAAGCATTTAAATTATATATTTCTAGTTGTTCATAAGTATCACAAAATTTCAAAATTTGAAATTTACAGTTGTTTGAACCTGCATTACAATTGTTTTACTGTATATTGTCCCGCTTTTGGCTTTTTGAAAGTTTTGATGTTAGCTGTTTTTATTCTATTTGGCGATGGATGCTTCCGACAATGTAAGGAAATCTATTTATTTTCTTTTACTTATTTGAAGATAATGCCCTATTGTTGAAAAAATTTCCCAAATTGTTGTTGCTCGTTGCAAATTATTAAGTTTTTCCGACAAAATTGGCTTTTTTAACTGAATAATGTGTAATTAATTTAAGTCAATTATTGAAATTTATACTGTTTTTCAGTTTATATCCAATTTTTTTTACAAATTAGAAGAAAGTTATTAACAATTAGCAAAATGTTGATCGTTATTTTGTGACATTTTCTCATCGTTTTTTTTCGATATTTTTAAAGATTTTTTTTTATAAATTTTAATTGTTTATTCTTTGATGCAATTGTTTTATATCTGTTTGAGTTCTGAGTTTGATGTCTGAGAACAGTTTAAATTTAGAAAGATTCTGACGTTGTAAGTAAGAACTTTTAAATAAAAAAACTCGTAATGATTTATGAGCTGAGAACGATGGTGTTGAAAATCTTTAAGGGAAGAAAGTTTTTTCTGTTTATTGAAATGATTGATTTTTAATTGCTGACCTTCATATTTGTTTCTGACTATTCTCAATAATGTATCTATATTTTTAATATGATATGACAGTTTGAAATATGACTTTTTATAAAAGCTGTTTATAAATTTTAGAAATTTGGTAAGAGATTAGGCATTCTTAACTCTTTGGTGATCGATGCAGTGTGCACGTCAGCACCTCAAATTAGAGAAAATCAGAATGAGAATTTGTTGGAAAAGAGGGAATTCTGTGAAGGTATGATGTTTTCTGTTGTTAAGAAATACACTTTTTGATGTTTTGTCTTTAATTTTCAGGTAGTGATGTAATTGAACCTATGGAAGATACAAAACAAGCAAAGAAAAAAACATGTAAAAGAGTGAGTTTTAAAGAAATTGAAGAACTTCAAAATATGGTTGAAAATGCTAACAGTGAAAGTTTTGCTGAAAGACAAAAAACAGAAAGTGCATTTCTAAACGAAGCTGCTGAAGTTACGCATGAGGCTGGGAATGAAGAAGAACAAGCAGAGCGTGTTGTTGTTGACCGATTTTTACCAATGCCACTGACTCCAGATCGAAGAGTATCTGATCAGAAATTGACTTTTCAATCTTCTGAATTGAAATGTGAAAGTTTTTCATCACCATCGAAGAAATTACGCAAACAAGAAGAAAGTGAGAAGTATAGCACAGCGGATATTGAGATATCTAAAAATGAACTTGGTTTAAATGAAAGTTGCAATGCAGAAATTGGTAAAAGGGATAGTCCTTGTGAAGGAATTAAAAGCAGGAAAGCTAGATTCAAAGCATTAGCTGCAGAATATGAAGCTTTTGAATATGAATACAAACCTGCTGTGCATCGGAATCTTCCTCCAAGGCGTACAGCATTGGGAACTTCTTCTCCTGTACTGAACAGAAATTGGCGCAGTGTTGTTACTAGCTCAGAAAGTGATGCTGTTAAAATGACTTCTGAAAATGATAAAATTAGCTATCCTGGTGAAGCAGTTGAATTACCTAAAAATTGCAACCAAGACGAATCGGTAGTCGACGATATAAATAATGAGAGAGTTGTTTCTTCGGTGAGCTTGCAATATCAGTCTCCAGTAGAACGTTATACAGAAGAAGTCAGGAAAGATTGTGGAATAGAGGCTTTTGTTTCAGAAAAGCCTTACATTAATGATTATGTGATTAATTCTCCGTATAAATTCCTAAAACAGAAAAGTGATTTTGAAGGAAAACAAACTGAAAAAATGGATGATGAGCAATCAAATATTAATTTATTGGAAGAATGCCGTGCAAAGAATGCTGATTTGAGCCCGTCTGCATTCATTCCTGCAGGTTTAGTTGCTTCATTGACAAAGCAGTTTGAAGGCGGCTCTCAGTTACCCGGACCTCGGTTTGTTCCATCTAGAAAGTTTAAAGTTGGAACTTCAGGAGAGAAAGTTGATAACGCAGCAGTTAATGAAAAAGTGGAATGCGCTATTATTCGTAAATCTCCACAGAGAGAGCTTGCCGAAGAACCTTTTGAAATTTCGAATGATAAAGTGAAGCGGTTGCGTTCATGTTGGGAAAAACGAGTCGAAGATGCAGTATCCAAAAATGTTGAACTAACAAATGTATTATTTATATTATTTTTTTTGTTTCAATTATTACCGATTTCAATTTTGCATGTTTGTTCATTCGTTTTAGGATGTGAAAGGAGAAGAAACCTCGGACAAGGAAGCAGAAATTGTCCCGTCTGATTCAAGTGATGTTGAAACTGTTGAAAAGTACGAAGAAGAGTGCGAAAGAAAGGACGATAGCATAATTGAGCAACCTCAGGATGATTCATTTGAAAACTGTAGTCATAACAGTTCGGTTGCGAATAATGTGAACAGGTTAGATATTAAATAAGTTTTGGCTTTTAGCTTAAATCAGTTGTAGTTTTGTCCAATTTGAACAGTTTTAATTTATTTGGAAAATAAATGTTGATTATAATTTAGTGATATCGACTACACTTGCACCAGCAGCGTAATTTCGCCGGAAGATCAGATGGGTATGTTGTTCTTAACATATTAACGAGTGAAATATTGTTAAAGTCATATTTAGAAACCCCAGTGATGACAAAAGAAAACAAGCCACGTGGCTCCAGTGTCCTTCGTTCTGTTTCTAGTTATCGTAATCACGTTAAAAATTACATGTCTGAAAGTACACCTCATCGACTGATATACAAACTACCGCAATCGAAAAATGAAGACGCATCAGACGGTCAAGCTGAGTCCATGAAATTGGATACACTATTAGAAAATTATCATATTAAAGCTGATGTAGGCATTGTTCATATTTTATTAGATTTAATATAGCAATGTTTAATTTTATTTCAGTCGTTGAGAGCAGCATTAAAAATCCAATTGGAACAAATTCATCAAGCGAGTCGAGCATTGAATTTGTGCCAGTCTATGCAAGAATTTCGCGGTTCTAGAGAAGAGGTTGATGCACAAAAGGCTTTGCTACTTTCAAGTAGAATTTGCTTTTCATTTTTATCTTTCATTACATATTTTTGTTTATAGCTGAAAGAAAAAAATGTATTGATCAAGAATTGCAGCGTATGGGGATTTGTGTTCAAAACCGTGTCGATTTTCAACCGAATTGTCCACTCGGTACTCTGACTGTTTCACATATTTCTATTCCACTTCGTCGTGATTGGGTGAATGATAATATTAACAAAACAGGTGTTTTTTTATTCAGATTTTTGAAATGAATATTCTAATTCATTTATACATTTGTGTTTAGACAGAATAATGTATTATTTTATATGCTTGTTGAAATATCGTGAGACAGTGCATGCAACACACATGGTTACAAGTGATGATGGGAAGCAAGCGGGACGTTTGGAATTTACGAATTATTTCCAATTTACTCATCTGCCACCTGATTTTCGCGTCACTCTGGAGCTCTATTCTTTGGTATGTAGATTTCCAAAGAAAACACATATTAAAAAAGAATACAGGAAGTTATTTAAGCTAACATTTATCAAAAATAATTATTAATTTATTTTAATTTTTATTTAATGTAAAGTAAAATGTATTCACGGCTGTAAATTATTATTACATTTATAATATATTTGTTAATTTAGATTTTGAAATAAAATGAATAACAAAAATATTTTAAGATCACCGGACGAGAAGAAATACCACATGAAATGAAGTACCATATAAATGGCGACAGTTTGAAGAAAATGAAATGTATGTAGAAGCCAATTTTGAGTTATTGTTTTATAGTGATCTGTTTTCTTATACGAAATTGTAGGTGGAACAGTAAGTATTGGTGGGCCGTCTGGTCTGATGGATACTAGATTTAATATGGTTGGTCAACTTGACATATGTCTGGAAACAGTCCAACGAACACGTTTTAACTTTGAAAAGGCATTTATTTAAATGAATGAAATTTGTTTAACTTAACAGTATTGAAATCCTTTGTTATAGATGCAATATATAGCTCCCGTGCAAGGTGTGGTTATACTGAATTTCCGATGTTGTGCTGAAAATGCGAGTGCTGTTAAAGAATCCGGCCTTTTGGTAATTTTAAAAAATTTGTGTGATGACTACCGTAAAATTACAATGTTTGGATTTAGAATGTGTTCGATGACAGTAAAGTACCACACGTTTGGCACTTGTATTATGGTGTTCTTGCGGAAGGTGTTTTAAAATTTTGGCGTTTTCCTGAAGATATTCAAAAGGTAAAGAATGATAAATGTTTATGAATAACAGAAGAATATTTTAGGAGCCATTGAAAGTTATTGAACTGCAGTCTTGCATTAACGAACATGTACGTGCTGAATCAGAAGGGCTATCTACTCGAAATAATTTGATATTTTTGGAAATCCCTAATCTTGATAGTTCTGAAAACACCACATACAAGTAAGTGTTAAGCATTGCACTGGTTTATTCCATTATTAATGATTTGTTTTTTTCATCGTTAGGCACATTTTTTCCGCTGACAATGATGAAGAATATATTCGATGGGTTGATAGTTTAGAGCGTGCTTTACACCATACACGATTGTGGAGAGTGGATGATGGAATGAAAACAGGAAGCATAGCGTTATGAAATATATTTTAGTTTTACAGGATTTTAATAATTTTTAAAATTGATTTATAATGATTTATATAAATAATTATATATAATCTCTACTGAATAGTCAATCATTTTTGTTTTCAATGCTTCCATTTTATCTACTCATATTCAGTAGTATTTGAAATCATACATTCATGTATTCTTTTGAAATAAATTAGTTTATGCATTATAACGTTACTTTTTTATTGTGGCAATCGACATTTATTTAATATTGCTTCAACTTATTAATTAATTCATATTAAAAGCGGACATGTGACAAGTTGATTTATATTGAAGTTTTACCGCTCGCACATTCAGTAGATGTTTTATTTCTCTTCACGTTGCATTTTTAGAATGTTGTTCTATTAAATTCACTCTGCAGGAGTAAGAATTCTTAATACACAGACAAGTAAAAACACACCACTGCTTTTATTAAATGAGGAATGAAGAGACACACAAATATATGCAAATAATAGAAACGCCTACCTACACCTACACACACACACACAATATTCTCCAGTGTATAATAATGACGATACTCGCACACAACATAAATATTATTTAACTTTTGGTCGCTCCTCAATTTGTATTCCTCGCGGCTCTCAGGATTGTAGTTTTACTATGCTATTTGGTGCTTTTTCACAAATGCTCTGTACCTGTGCTTGCCGTCTGATTAACTGATGACTGTTTATTATCTTAGCATGATAATTTTCCGTATGAGGATACACAACACCGGGAGAAAACCCTTCATTCAACAATGTATTCCAACAAACAATGAACTAATCTAAACAGATGGTCACTGTCATTTATTAATTTCAACTGAACAATTTACACAATGTATGGTGAGTTTGAAAGTTAGCATTTAAACTTTAAATAAATATAAAATTTTAATCGCAGAAACATTTCAAAGCCAGTTTTTTCTTACTGGTTTACAACAAATAAAACTTTGATACAGGCCACTAAATTGACAATTATATCCTTTAGGGCATCGATTTGCCACTGCGTTTGGCTCACAATGAGCTGGTTCATTGTACAGTCGCAAAATGTACGGACGTTGTCCAGGCAAACATCCATTATCTAAATATTGTATTGATTTTATTGATGATAATAATAACGGCAATAAAATTACCAGAATCTAAAGCATCATCAGCTGTGACATCCGGACAACAAAACCCCTTTTCAGAAGTGATAAAGAAAATGCAAGTGTAGCCGAATGGACAACCCATACTGATGCTACAAATTTGAGGTTGACCATTAATGTATAATGGCTTTCGATGTTCACATATTGACTGTGCAATATAACGTTCATCTAAAGCGATGAACAACAATTCTGATCAAGGCAGTTCTTTTTAAATTAATTCTCTACTCTAACACACGATATTAAACTTCAACTAATTCACTGTTTACACATTTTCTGGCAAAGTTTAAACATTATTATCAAAATTTTCGATTAAAAATAATTTTAATTCCATTAAATTTATAAATAAAACTAGTCAGTTTATAAATGACTGAAATCCAAAAAAATAAAAAAATTAAACATTACTGAACGGTAAAACATATCTTTCTTGTAAATTGTGCTCAATTTTATAAAGCGGATTTGGAATTTCGCTTCGAAGCAGCATTTCTGCATCAATTAATGGCAGTAAAAAGTCTTCAGATAAATCACAACAAATAAAGTCGTTCAAATAACTGCTGTATTGGCATTCTTGATTGCTTGCACATTGAATACTGTTGTCGGATAAATTGCAAAAGTTAAATTCAGAGTTTTCCATTCTGGATTCCATGCATACAGAAACTAAAAATATATCAAAGAGAGAAAAATCTTTTAACCTTGATCAAACACTGAACATTCAACTGATCCGTCAAATGCTGACTAATAATTCAAAAAATCAATTCAAAAATTTACTGAAATATAATGCTAAAAATTAATTAGCAATTGCTACAATTAACTAAAAATGAAGATAACAAGTATTAAATTACAAAAAGATTGGGGAAATATTTAAAAGATTTTTTAATTGTGTTATCTTATAATATATTGAATTATAATTTGTCCAATTGATATACAATGGATAAACTTTTTATAGATATAGTAAAATAAGAAGTATGCAAATAAAAAAAATTTAAATGAACATTTACCTGATCTTCCTGGGATGGCAGTTTTCATACAGCAATAATTGTCATTGAGAGAAGGCGAATAAATGCAATTACTTTCTTCTCTGCAATCTACATCCTGAGAGCACAAAATCGGCTGTTTTGAAACTTCATCAGTATCTAAGTACAATTCATCTGGGCAAGCATAAATCGCTAAAAAATAATTAAAAACTATGCTTTTTTCTTTTAAATTAAAATATTATTTTTGTATTTTCTATTTTTTGTCTAAAGTAAATGACTGTAAATAAAAAATCAATGTGATTTCATTATTTTTTGGACAAAAATATATACTTTTAATAAATTTGGACCGTCATAACAACCAACTTTACCATCAAATACAATTGATTTAAATACTGTCTACGAATAATTGCATTTAAGGTTTTCAATTTTATTAAATTTCAATTCAAGTATATTTTTAAAATATTCAAATATTTTTTTTAATTTTTTGCATCAATAGTCAATCATACTGTACCTGATATGAAAATAAAGAGTGTCAAAGGCATTGTAATGTTTTTCAACTTTTCCATGTATTATAGATGTTTTGGAAAATGTGAAATTGAATAAGAAAAAATCTCAAGAAAATATGGCTGAACGATGTTAACCGGTGATCAGCAAATCTATTAAAATTATTCATGCCTCAGCAAGAATATCGATGAATCATTCTGCTTCTGTTTAAGTGATGAAATTGAACTAACCAGTTCTTTTCTGAAAGCTTTTGCAAACTTGCATAAGTTGCAAAGCATAAATAACCAGCAGTTTTTGTTTTCATCAAAGAATTCAATCAAATCGTGACGCTGATTTAGGATCATTGTCATGGCAGGTTTTCAAGAATATGCCGAAACAACGTTGCATCTTTTCAATTCTTTTCTTTCCAATTCAATATTGATTAAAAACTGGCTTTTACATTTTCAACAAGACCTCCTTGTTTACTTTGGCTAACAACAAATTATGCTTCTTCAACAATACTCTCTCTTGATTGCTGATTTTTAAGATCCATTTAAATTATTTCTTTAATTACATCTGCACCTGTTTAATTCTACATTTGTTCTGTTCTACAAAATTTATATTTTGTAAACTTCTAATTTCTTAAAATTCTTTTGTTTCAACAATGCAACATTTAATTCTTTTTTTTCTATTACACTCTACACATCTGAATCATATCATGTTTTATATGTTTGCCATTATTCACATTACTGTACTGATAATTCTTTTCTTATTTACTTAGTCAAATAATTAACGCTCTATCCTGTTAACTCTCTGATCAACAAGTGAAACCATTCGATTTTTTATGATAAAATAAATACATCAGTAAATTTAGTTTGGTCGTCGTCCGTTCACAGAATTAATTTTATAATTCAATTAACGGTGCAGTACTTCATATCCGTTAAAGAAATATTCATATATTCATGATATTATAAAAGAAATTATTGAAAGAAAAGAAAAAGAGCAGAAAATGCACAGCCTTTCCTTCAATTAAATTTTACCGCAAGAATAATGATGAATTTTTACATCATATAATTTTTTTACATTCAATTTGTAAAAATAGTTTTTTCGAATTTTTGTCCAATTTAAATCAGTATTCTTTACGAGTGATTATTTCTTTCAGCGATCAAATTACAGTATTCTTTCATTTTTATTTGACAAACTTTATCTTATTTTTAAAGTTTTGAAATTAAAGAAAAAAGGAAATTTAATAAATTTTATATAAAATACTTTTTTTGTTAAATTATTTATAGAATTATACTTTTTACCCTAAACTGAAACGTTGCGGATGCTATTTGTTCTTTAATATCTTTAAATTTACGTTTACATTCTTTCGTTTTACTTCTTAAATGTTTTCTTAAATTTCATTCACGATTGTGCAGATTTGTTTAAAAGCAATTTAGTATTTGAATAAAATTTTAAAGTGAAACATTGACAGTTGTTTTTTATTTCTGAAAATTTTGAAAAATTGAAAGTTACGTCACGTTAGTTATACCTCTTCTGCAGTAATTCGTCATTTTGTTTTTTGAATATTTCATAAGCACTTTGGAATGGATGTAATGAAGCCTTATTTGTATTATGTTGATGGTCGCTGCTATAGAAGAATGGCAATAAAATATCCAAAATATAACGATGAAATTAGGAATGATGATATAAGCAAGTGTTTTACTTTTTAATGAACGACCGACATTTAATATTTTGTTTAAAGATTTGGATCCAATTTTATTTTTTTAGGTCAGTTAAACGCAGAAAATGAAATATGTGAAGGTATTGAAGGAGTGGTAATTACAGAAGAAACATCAGAAAGCGTGTTAGCTACGTTGAACATAGCAAATTCGTATTTTGGTTACATAGTTGGTCGCAAAAAAGAAACAAAACATAGGCTTGAAAAAGAAACAAATACAAAAATTACAGTACCAAATCAGGAAGAACGGCTTCCAGTCAGTGCGTAATATTGAATTGCAAAGGATAGTTTATTAAATTTCTGATCAATTTTATACTTAATTATATATTTATTTGAGTTATGATTTAATTAGAATATTCAGAATGTATTAGTTGTAAATAGTACGTATTCCCATATTTTAATCTTTTTCGTTTTATCTACCATTCCTTTTGATTTTCTTTGCTTCTTATTATAATACGTATTATGACTTTTATTTATTTATTTATGCTTATTTGTTTAGCTGTTAAGGGTGAAACGAAATATTCCGTTATGTCTTGCGCTCGTCGAATCATGATGATAGTAAATGCCGCGCGTTTGCACCAGTCATTTACTCATTTTCTTTCCATTCCATTTACTGCTTCGGAAATCGTTGCTAATTTTGAAAATTTTAAAGACTCTGTTTTAAAGGAATGCTTAGAAGTAAGTGAGATATTTTTTGTAAATTTATTTACATAAATCAAGAATAGTATTAAATTTATCCTAGATAGTGGTTTGCAAAAATAATGTTGATGTTTTAATTATTTTAGTGTAACAATATTTGTAAAGATTTGTTTCAAAATCCAAATCGACTGCATCTTACGGTAGGAACGTTGGTATTAATGAATGAAAATGAACGTAAGATTGCCAGAGAACTTCTTCATCAATGTAAAGAATCAGTAGTGCTGTAAGTACTCTTCTGATTTTTTGTTTTAAACTGAAACTATAAATTTTTTATAATTTCCGAAAAAATAAATTAATTTTAAACAAAAACTAAGTAATAATTCAAATTGAATTATTAAAATATGTGATATATAAAATTTAAAGTTTATCCAATTAGTAAAATTGTGAAAATACTTAAATAACCAAAACTGTTATGATTAATAATAAATGAAATAAATATAATCATTACTACGTATCAATAAAATTTTTTGAAATTTTTATTAGACCGATATTAAAAAAAGATTTGAGTAATGTCAGTTGTCGATTGCATGGTATAGAAATTATGAACGACGATCCTGCAAATGTTAATGTACTATATGGAAAGGTTGAATTTGATTCTGTTGAAGAATTAGACAGGTAGCATTACTTCTTTTAATATGTGATTTTTTATTCTGCTATTATGTTTTTTCTCTGTTGTATGTGAATTATTTCTTATAGATTTCAGCAGTTTGTTGACAAAGTATGTGAGCACTTTGAAACTTCTGGTTTGCTCATTAACAAATTTGAACACGTTAAACTGCATGTTACTCTTTTAAATAATGTGTTTCAACATGGAAGTGACTCAGAAGAAGTGTCTGATAAAATTGGAGATGGGGAGACGAATAAACAGCGTCGAGTGCCATTTGATGCCAGAAAAATTTTAAAGGTATTGTTTTATTTTTGATGTCTGAGGAAAGTTTAATTGAACTTAATTTAATTGGGCAGTTAAAACTTATGCTGAAATATGTGAAGGTATTTTTCAATGGTAATTAATTATTTTATTGCGTTGTTTATTGTAAAATGCCATGCATGATTTTATACATTGGGTTGTTCCCCTCAGTGAAAATTTTGAAGAGAATACATCCACTAGTTTGAGATTTGCTCTTATCCATAAATGGCCGGTCAACATTGTTAATATTTTTTTCTCGGCTTGACTCTTTACCCTAGTTCTATTCTCTGTATTGATGTAATCTGCACTGAGATTTTTTGCTCTTGGTTACATTGGAATTCTTGTGTGTAGTGTTTTTTAACTGTCAATTATGCTCAATTAAATTCTGCTTTAAAAAGTTTTTTAACATGATAAAGCCACTGTTTTTTGATTTTGCTAACCACTTTTAATCTTTGTGCCTTCATTGTTTCATTGACAGCAGTTGAGAAAATCGTGTATCTTAGAGAAGTAGAATTAGGAAATAAAACTGAAACATAAAATATATGAAAAAACGTTTTTACTTGAAAAATCTGGTGGAAATTTTAAACCCTAGGTAAGTAGTTTTTTATGCTTATGAATAAGGGCTTGTCGGTTGAGATGTCGTAGAAATAAATTAAATTATGTTTGTTCACGTGCACATGTTTTGCATTCAAAATTTTTTTTATAAATATACTTAAATGAAAAAAAAGACGAAGTCAAACAGCAATTAATTGAATTTTCTTCATTATGCGGCGCTTTTATTACTGTAAGTTTGCTTGTATTGCTTGGTTATACAGTGGCATATTGATTAGAAAGTTATGGGATAATTTAAAAAATTGAATTTTATACATTGTTGAACATAATTTGTTAAAATCATGTATATTGTTCAAAAGTTTAGACAAATTGAATTATTGCATTAAATTGTCCATAAAAAATTTTAATTGTGGAATTTAATATGAAATGAACAAGTATGGCAAGAATGGATTCAACATTATAATGTTATGGTAATGACAATAATAAAAAGATGTACATTTTCACTTTTGGTTCTTTAAGAATTTTCACATTTACCTGATTTTGGATTGATTGGTTTCACTCCAATGTAATCACAGCAATGAGTTTTTGAGTTGTAAGGGACGGGCGTTGGTTTAGAAAAACCTGGTCCAGATAGATCGGGTACATAACAACAAGAATCGAATAGTTTTCTATCGTGCACTCCGTTGCAACAAATTTCAGTATTCAAGTTGTATCCTTGAGCATCTTCTGCTTCTTTATCACTTTGCCCGTCCCAAACGCAGCATGCATTCGAGAATTTTCTGGAATAAATTTTATTTCCACAACAGAATTCATTTCCATCCCACGCATTGTACAGCATGTTTCCACAACAGGCGGTTGTAATGAAACTTGATGGTATCGTATACAGTTCTCGGTCACAACAAATTTTCTTTTTATCATGCAGATTATAAGCAGCACTTCCGCAGCATGCTAAACCGATACCTTCGTACACTTTTCCTTCGCAACAAGTTTGATCTGAAGCATACGGTATTTCTGAGCAACATCTGTCAAAATAACGGCTTCCTGATCGACGTTCATGCAGTGTATTTTTGCAGCAAATATTTTGAATTAAATTTGCAGGTGTCGTGCCACAACATTCCACTCCAACCATGCTGATCAAATTTTCAAAATTTTTACATTTTGTCCCACAGCATGCTTTTAGTTGTACCGGTGTTGCTTCTGCGTTGCTGCTATCTTTGTATTGTCCTTCTAAGCTTCGTTGTTTGAACAGAGTTGGCGGAAATTTCGTTGGTATCTGAGTTTTGTTTGCGCTATTATTCAATTTAGATGTAAGCTGTTCATTGGCAGTCGTGGTTTTAGACATTCTCAAGCATGTGAAAAAAAGAAAAATTATAACGTAAATTGTTGAGGATGACAATTTCAACGCTTTTATCAACTGCATGCAGCCAAAAATATACACCATTATTGAGCATGGACTGCTGCCTGAATGAAACGCTTGGTGTCATCTTGCGCTAATCGCGTACTGTGATGTCAGCTTTGTTTGATTAGCTGTTGTATTCATTTATCTGAACTTGATTTCTCTGCTGTAACATAGAACTACATTTAGAAAGATCTGATGTTTCATAATAGACGCATATGTATTACGTAAAAGTGAAGCTATTTATTTCTTTATCAAAATGGAAAATGATTGTGTGCGATTGCATTATTCTTTTTATATTTTTATTTTATTATCATTTTCAGTTAACAGCGTTTGCGTTAATTAGATTTTCATTTTTTATAAGCATTGTTATCAAATTAATATTAGTAATTATATTTTTCATGGTGCATTTAAAAGAGAAAAGAACATAAAGCATCTTGAAATATTTATTCCTTTGTTTGCGTTGTATGAGACGTCAGTATTTGTATAATCCTTATATCTTTATTTTTCAGTTACTTAATAAAAAGTAATATTCTTTGTGGCTCTATTTAAAAACTGAAGTTCATTTTATTTAATAAGATCATTATTGTACGTACGTCAGCAAATTATTATATTTATTTTGCCTACTGCTCAGAAATGTTATCTGAATTTTGTTTCAGTTTTTTTTCATTTTGATTAAATTTTTATTCATTATAATTTTAAATAAATAAATCTTGTAAAGATGTCTTTTTAGTGGAGTAATAATTAAAAGTTGACGAGTTTAAGAATTCTTTGCATGACATGCGCACATACAAATTCTTTTGATCTTTTCACAGTTAAGATTTTTATTTGTTTTTAGCTTTTCGCTGACTTTGACTTTGGGATACAACCATCACTTTCGCTTCATTTGTCGCAGCGATATGCATTTGAAAGTAATGGATATTACCAGTGTACCGATAGAATTTAAGTTCTATCACTGAACTATTTTTCTAGTAGTCTGTGAAAATGGTAAATGTATGCACTTTTTAATTTATACAGTGAATTCCTATAGAGTGTAGTTATCTTTTTACAAAAACATCAGCTTATATATTTTTGCAACTTAAGTTGTTATTCTTTCTACAAATCATTTGAATTATCATCATTTGTGCTATATTAAAATGTAATTTGTTTTATGTTGTAGAATATCAAAATAATGTTCATTTATCAATGTAGTGATTTTTTTCTTCAATCAATTGTTAAATATAAATGAACTTGCTTTTTGTTTACTGTAATTTAATTCCACAGTATGAATATTATGATTGTAGTTATCTGTAATATTTAATAGCAAAATTGGAATTTTAGTTTTAATGTGGTTAAATTTCAAATCACTTTTAGCGTAGTACATTTAAAAACTTCATAAATTGATCAAATATTTTATTTCAGCATTGAATATTTTCGTATATATATTCGAATTGCATCTCAAGGGGTGTGCAGAACTAACTGGTCACGTGAAATCAATTAGGGGAAGCTTTTAACATGCTTCTTTGAAAAACAGCGTACTATATTATACATTTTTTAAAATACATTTATGCATTGATTTCCCTCCATAAGATGACTTATTTCGACAGTTTAACATTCCTTTATTCAATTTGAGTTATTAAAATTATTCACATTAAAATATTCATGATACAAGACTAAATTTCGATGATTGCATAAATGAAAATTTTATATAAGCTACAACATCTGGACTAATCATTAAAGATGAAACTTAACAAAAGCGTACTTTTAACATTAAAATAATCAAAGAAGTATCGCTAGTAACATCAACTAACATGAAATGTGATGATTATTTTTTCTTAACAAAATGTTCTCAACTAGAGTGGAATATTCATTCAGTATCTGATGGACTGGAAGGGTTGAGGATCGCTTGCATATCATTTTCTAAAGTTCTGCGCAAAACAGCACCACGTATCACTTCCGAAATGTAAGCCGTTTTTTCATCTGGTAACTGATTAACAACCATGGGACCAAAAGTCATCAACGGCTGTTTCCGTTTTTCATTTGTATTTGGACCATTGGGACGTTCGGCAAAGTCAACTGAAACTGGCTTAAGATCACTACGATGTAATTCTCGTCGTACTCGAAGTTCAGCATGCACTGCTGCATTGAGATATTCTTCATCCAACGCTTTAATCCTCATTTGAATACAGCACTCCAAATTGCGCATTTGTATACGTTTCGTTTCATTCGCACTATCCACTTCAGTCACTAGATTAACTTTTGTGTTCAACTTTAAAAATGCTTTTTTTGAATCTCTTTGCGCCCGAAATTCTTTAATTCTAAAAAATATCGCATGAACTTAATGTATTTAAGGTGTTAAGTAAGATAAAAATGATATATATACAACTAGTTAATTCATTAGAAATTGTTCGATTCGTTACAACTTTTAAAAAAAGTGAAAAAAATAAATAATTACACCAATAAAAAATACCAGAAGTAACTAGCAACACTATTTATTTGCTTTAACAAGTAATCTGTTAAAAGAACATTATTATTTTATGTAAATTAAAAAAAAATAAGCCAATACCGTTGAAGAAGCATTTCGTTCAACTGCTGTGTCTTTGCTATCATGTTTGGCAGTTTCCCTTCAAGTGCTAATTTTCGTTTTTCTTCATGCATTTCCAACAGCAAATCATATCTCATCTTTTTGTACTGATTAAAGCGTTGTTCCAGAGCTTTCATTATCAGAACACTACATTTCATTGAATTAATAATCGATCGGGAATCCACTTTTGAAAACATTTCTTTCTCTTCATCAGTTGGTATTTGCTTTCTCGTTGTTGTTTTTGTTTTTGTTGTTGTTGTTGTTGTTGTTGTTGTTGCACTTCGGCGCTTCGCAGTACGACATCGTATTCGCTTCATTTTGGAAAAAGTCGCGCTTATCAAGCATACATTTATTTCAAGCAACAAATTCAAACGTGACTGTCAATTAGAATGCTTTCAATTCAGTCTGTAAAAAGAAGTGACTTTCAAGATATGTCAAACAAAAATGAAAAACATTGCACAAATAAATGATAAATTTTTACTTAACATAAACATAACAAGTAATAATTACTTTTACGTTTAATTTTATTAATGCATTTAATAAAATATAGCATTCATAATTTGGCTGCTTTTTGATCTCTTAACCTACATTTGAACGAAAGGTCATCGAAAACAGCATTGTTTTTTGTGAAAACAATGGAAAATTTATTTCAAAAAAAATTTTCATGAAGCAATTCACAATTCAATTTTAACTGCAACATCACACCGAATGTTGATTATTTTAATTACACTTGCAGTTTTGAGTAAATAAAATTCATCAAGTGGCTAATTAGAATATCGTAAAGTGTGTTGACATATTTTTTATTTTGTCATCAGAGTAAGATGTGAGACTTACCTGAGTAATTATTTTAGCAAAAGCAGATATTAATTAATGAAAGTGATAAATATAATGAAAAGATCGATTTAAAAATGGTTAAATGCCAGAAAGTACTGCAAACATGTTTGGAGATTCAAACATTCTTTTAAAGTAAATGAAATTAATTTAATCATTTTAAAGTTACGTGTATATGCTGAGACTTCAAATTGAAGGGCTATATGCACATGATGAATTACCCATGAATTTTATCTAATTAAAATTTTGACAAATAAATATTCATCGCTTACATCACATGGAAATTACTGAGAATATGCTATGGAAAATACTGAGAAGCATTTGTTCGATCTATTCGAATTCACTTCATTGAAAGAAGCATTTATTCAATTTTGTTTGTTTTGTAGTGCTCGAAACTGCAAATTATGCAATAATTATCATTAATAAAGCTGTCGACAAATGTATCAGTAGATTAACAGGCTTTACCAAATATTTCTAAAATTACTCTTACTTATATTGTTACTGTACTTTATATTTATTTATAATGCATTAGTGACACTTTGGATGTAAAATTTGACAGTTAATATATTTCACATTTCATTTTAATGTATGCTTTTATTTATAGAAGTTTTGCTGTTGTTTTCTGAACCCACTAAAATTTTTAAAGGTTCATAAATTACATAAACAACTAGTGATAGTTTTCTTATAATGAAATTTAAAATTTCTTGTTGGAGATTTTTTTGTTTTGTTTATTTTTTATGAATTTTTTCTAAATCATAATTATTTTTGTTTTTGATACATGTTAATTGTCACTTTATGGGTAAACTTTTTTATTGTTATTTTTGTTAAGAATTATTGATTTCTTGTTATCACTTTTTAACGCAGTGGTTAGTAAATGTTGTACATATAATGTCATTTTATGTCATTTATGATGTAATTCTGATTTTATAGTATTATTTACGAATTAGTTAGAATTATTTTAAAAATTTGTAAATTTATTTACAGAAAATTATGTTACCGCAAGTGCTCTTTCGACAAAGCGTTTCACGATGCATGCGTAAGTATTCAGTATTACGAAAATGATAATTAAGTGATTTAAACTTTTATGCAGTGCTTTCTCTTTGACCAAAAAAAGTATTATTTCAAGTTCCAATGTTTTTAGGTTTGACTAGTGTACCATTGCGCTTGAGTCATCACAAGCATGATGCCAAGGATGAATATCAAAGTATAAACTTTGTGATTTTCTTTTATTTCTTACGGTTATATTTTATTGTATATTTTATATTTTAGCCATCACAATAACTTATCCGAAGGGATCCAACATTAACCCTTCTACTCCAGTTTTGCCAAGACCGCAAGAAAAGGCTCCAGATTTTAAATCTCAAGCAGTCATCAGTCGTAAAATTAGTGAAATTAAATTGTCTGATTATAAAGGGAAATGGTTGATTTTGTTTTTCTATCCAATGGATTTGTAAGCGAAGTTTATGATTTGGTAAAATCTGTAGAAGCTCTCTTTTAACCACAGGACATGCCTATTTGTAGCACGTTTGTTTGTCCAACTGAAATAATTGCTTTCAATGATCGAGCTGGTGAATTCAAAGAAATTAACTGCGAATTAATTGCTTGTTCTACTGATTCGCACTTTTCACACTTTGGATGGATAAACACTCCCCGAAAATTAAGTTTTTATGCTTTATAAATTTCTGTTATTACGTTTTATAGATTTTTAATAATTATAATTTTAGGAAGGTGGTTTAGGAGAAATGAAAATTCCTATAATGGCTGATTTTACAAAATCTATATCTCGCAGTTATGGTGTTTTATTGGAAAAAGATGGGATCGCTCTCAGGTTTGAAGCATAAACATATATATATATATATATATATATTCATTTTAGCAAATGTTTTGTTTTTAGAGGCTTATTTCTGATTGATCCTCACGGTATTTTGAAGCATGTAAGTGTTAATGATTTGCCTGTAGGAAGATCTGTTGATGAAGCACTTCGTTTGGTGAAAGCTTTCCAGTTTTTCGAAAAGCATGGCGAAGGTAAATATTAATTTTTAATTGTTTGCAAGCAACCGAAATTTTTTTATATTATACTTTTGATTATGTACAATTTAATGCTGATTATCAATATTAATTTTTTAAGTTTGTTTGCCACTGAGAAAGAACAATTTAATCTCTTATAAAATACTTAGGAATCACATAATTATCATTCCAGTAATATTTTGCACATACACATGCTTTTTGCAACGCAGTGCCGAAAAAACATTTGTGGTAACATGATTTTTTGCAAATGAATTTACAAAATCATTTAATAATTTTTACTAATTCGTAAATTACAAGATTCCAATAAAATTATGCAGCATTAAAATCGCCAAACATTATCGTATATATATATATATATATATATATATATATTTATTTATTTATTTATTTATTTATTTATATGTTTGTACAATTTGTTTATTTTTTCAGTTTGTCCAGCAAATTGGAAACCAGATGGACCAACTATTAAGCCTAACGTAGATCAGGCGAAAGAATACTTCTCTAAAGTGAAATAGATATGTTTCTGTTTTGTATTTTGCTTTTTTCTTTGCAGTTGGTGTTGCATGGTTACTAGGTGGGTGTCATTGATTTATGCTTCATTGTGATAGATTAATGCTTTGCTTATTTTATTTTAATGGATTCTTGTTTTCTCTACTTCTATTATTGCTACAATAATTCTTATTGTTTCCTTATTTATAATAAATTAAAGAATGCATTGTTGAAGTACTAACTTATATAATAATAAATAAATATTTCAGTAAATTGATATTTTAAACATTGTTTTTTATATAATAATGAATATTGTTTATTAAATAATATATTGAACATGATGTGTGAATGCTGATTTAAAGCGGTACTTAAATAAAAAGAAAGTTTATTCAGTGTTGTTTATTATTCTTCGATCTTGAATTGTCGAAAATTAACAGCATTCTACATTTTACTTGGTTAAGTATGTTGTTAATGAAGTAATTCTTCATTAAAATTATGAAAATTCGAGATGTATTGCCAAAGTATTTAAAACGATTGTCGAAAACAGTTTGGCGTTAGAAAATCACTTAATTAATTTGTTAAACTGCTGCTAACTACAATTTAGTACAACATTTGAAAGTAGCGGTAATAGGCAATAAGTTTATTTCAGTTCACTATACCGTGACTGTCATGATAAAATTCACTTTTAATTCGTTATGCGTTTGTAAAAATTTTACTTGAAAATCAAATCTTAATTGTTAACACTTACTGTATTCGTGTCATTTATTGAAGAGATAAAAGCAGAAGTAGCAAGGATAGATCATTTCGTAGCGTCTTATTATATTTAAGACTCACATAATTTGAAATCATATTGTACAGTTCAATTATGAAATATAATTCAAAAAACTAAGAGTAAAATTATTGATTTCAAAGCGTTCAATATAGTGTTCTTTTACTTAATTCTTATTTTGTTTGTAAATGTGCACTACTTCTAGTCAGTTGATGTGGTAGCTGTTTGAACGAACGATAAACACCATTGACAACTGCAAATAAATGGTTAGCAATAAAATTGTCGTCGGGACATTAATTTTCAAATTGAACTCGTATAAGTATAACATTCACGAATCACGAAGTCTGATGTGAGTGATTAAATTTGAATTTATATTAATATTCAGAAATATTGTATTTTTTCACAGCAGATAGTATTGAATGTAATTGTTGAATTTGAAGTCAATGTTCTACTTTTATTTAATCCTGAATGATTTCGAATTGTTTTATTCATTTAGTAATGCAAGTTATATGTTGAAGCACATCCAGTAGTGCATGCTGTATTGGGAAGATTTGTAAAATTGTAAATTTTCATTTTCCCCTTCAAAATAAAGCAGTTTTATTTTTTGGCAAACAACGACGACAATAAACATTGGTTGTTTGTTTGTTTATTTGTTGATTTATTCGTTGTACAGATTGCCTGCTACCACTAGTTTCAATAATGTTTGACAATTAGCTTTTGTCAGTCTGCTGTTGTTGCATGTTGATTGTATTTTTATATGACGCATTTTGACAGTAATTGTGTTCTACAAAATTACAGAATATGAATCATTTCGACATCAGTGCAGTTGCTGTTGCATCACCGAACATAATATAATTTGTAATAATTTAAAAAAATACTGGTATAATATTATTTCTGATGATAGTAATAATATAAATTATTTTCATTTTATGTAGAAATTTTATTTTTAATCTGTGAATTTATTGTTTTTTACTTTATGTTTTATGAAAACCTGCTTTTTCTTTATAATTTTTTGTCATCAACATATAACAAAGTGCAGTGAAAGTAATGAATCTAGTTTTTTAAACTTGCTATTGTACTGTTTGCTTTATAAGTTTAGGAGTTGCTTTTATGAATCTTTAATCATTCATTCTTTAGATACTTTTGAAATCTTCAATTTTTGATACTACACAATTGGGCAGCGTAAAGCAAGTGAAATATAACAGATGAGGTAAGATTTTTGTTTCTATTTCAAAATAAATAAATTAGAAATGTTTTTTTTTGGTGAATTTTAAGAAAATTATTTTTATACGTTCTGTGTCATGCGCTATGATGTTTCACATTTTTTGATTTTTGCTACTGCTTGCAGAGTTGTTTCGTTTTCAAATTGTTGTCCATTTTGATGAGCCATTTCAATTTATGTGATTATTGTATTTATTTGTAGTTGCATTGATGATTTAATTATTTTTGGTAATTTTAAATGCAATGTAAAGAGTTATGCATTCATGCAGGAGTATTTAATTCTTAATCCAAATTGTTCATCGCTGTATATTGGACGTAAAACGGTAATAAAAGTTGTGTGAATATACGCATTAAGCAGTTTTGTATCAGGTTAAAAGAGACGTTAAAATTTTTAATATCCCCATTTTATTTTACGTACCTTTTGTTTGCTTGGCAGTAATGTTTTACTTATTTTAATTTTTAATTCATTTTGCTCCAACAATGAAAGGTATTTGAATTCAGTTGTTCTATAAAATTGCCATAACGTTTTAATTGGTTGCGTTGCGTCAGACTTTTAAGTTGCAAGTAGCTTGTGGTAATAGCAAGTGCAGCACTTTATTCTTACTTGTAACATTTGCGAAACTTGTTTGTGTTATATTTTTTAAATGCTCATGATTCAAATTAATTACTTATTATATATAAATAAGTAGATAAAAATTTTTTTCTTTTTTTTCTATTCAAATAATAATAAAGAGATTGTTGTTGATTAATATATGATATTTAACTTGTTTTTCAGCATCTGGAAAATTTCACTTGTAATCACCTGCTGAAGTGATGTTCATTGAATTTTTATTCTGGCTCTCCAACACTTACATATTTATAATGGCTGATCAGTTTGAATCCACTAATGGATCGTTCGTAAAAGTTTTTAGTAGTTTTCAGCAGGTCGAAGATAATCTGCTCAGTAATCACCATTGTGTATACAATGAGGATCATATTTTATTATTTGGACAAAAAGGCATATCCCAACCACGACATTCCAGCTTCAGAAATACGGTTCTTCTTGGAAGTTATGCTATTGATTTGAATTTAATAAACAACACGACTGAACGATTTTATTTTTCTGCTTTGGATAAAAGTGAAGATAAAAAAGAAGTTATTTTCACTTTGAAACGACATGTTTACATGATTGTTTACAGCGAATATGAAAGATGCGACAATATAGAATTATTCACCTGGAGCGACCGAACTTGGAAATCCGTTTCACTGAAGGTTAGCAACAAAGCTGTTTAATCTTTTTATTAAAGTTAATTTATAATTTTATTTTCATCTAAACGATGTCAAACAATTTTAAACCGTATTTTTATTCTTCACTTGTTATTTACTATAAGTAGATTATAAAATGATTTGGTTATTTTTGCAGGAATATTAAAAATATTCAATTTTAATTAAAAAAAATTTCTACTTAAATTTTAATGTTACAGTATAATGATTTTTTGTTGCAATTGTTCAAGATAGTGCGACCTGTATTTGTTGTGTAATGTAATTCTTTGATGCTGTGCTATCATGACTTGCATTTGTTGGTACGGTGAACTTGTTTTTGAAAATATTTTCAAAAAAAGTAATTTAAAGTAACGAATTTTGAATGCGATGATAAAACTGGAAAAAATTTCTGAACGACATATTTTAACGCAGCTTGTCTTCCAGTTATTCTTCCACGCACAGAAACATTTTCTTTTTTGTTTTGAAAAAATTACATTTTTACAATACAATTCACATCTTATGTAAAATTTATTCAATATTTTTAGGTGGACAGTAAAGTGAAATCGACCCTAACATTACCGAATTTTCACTGTAAGCTTCATTACACAGTTGTGAATAGCAACGTGGTTATTTTTGCATTCTCGAGTGAAGACAACAACAATGCTGTTATTGCAAAACTTTCATCGTCTGGAGATGTTTTCATCTTGAGCCACTTGTTTACCATAGAAAAGATGCCTTTTCCAAAAGCGAACATCGTGATGCTGGCTTTGAACAACGAAATTTTGTATGCAATGTTCGGAAGTCATGGATGTGGTTTTCGGTGGCATCCCGATAAATTAATGGTTATATCTTTGAAGCAAGGTTCGATGACCGTCGAAGATATTGCTGGGGAAAGACCAAAATGGGCATTCTCTGGTCCGCAGATCCTTTTCCAACACAACGATAAGATGCTTCTAATGGCTGGTAGTAGTGCTCTGGGTTTGACGCTAACTGAATTTAATCGTGACATATGGTATCTCAATTTGAGTACAAAAATGTACCGAAAAATTCCTTTACAGTTGCCCGACGAAGTATCAAATCATGAAATATGTGCTGCATTTGATGCAGACAACCTTTGCTTATATGTTACGAATGTTACTAATGGACTTTATAAAGCAGACCTTTCAAGATTTTTACAATGATAATCATATTTAATAGATCAAAATGGAAATGCTGAATCAGCGATCTATTGAATTCAACGAATAAATTCACAGCTTAACTTTTGAAGAGTTTCATTGGGGTCAGTCAGTTTGTCTGTAGAAAAACTCCATTTTGAAGAATGCTTATGACTTATGCAATGACTAAAATGCGATTCTATTCAATAATTCATTTACTCATTACAACATGTTTATTTTATTGTAATATAGCCGATGTAACAGTTCTTGTTTATTTTTTGAGTACTGAATTTAATAGTCATTTTTTTATAATTTACTTTACGCCACTAGAATGCGTTCAAAAGAGAATATGAATTCTCGTTGTTACGAACAGTATACACTTGTGTAATACTCGATTGTCAATATATGTGTACTGTAGTAAGTTAGTAAATGAAAAAAAAATTGAAAAGTTGATTTTACAGGTGCGGTGGGAGGTGAATTTTTTTGTATTGCATTTGCAATTGTTACAAATAAGAGAGGTCCACCGTATTAGTTCGTATTAGATCATCATGCTCAACTTACCAGGGACAATTTGCTTTGATTACTTTGATCTTGAGCGACTTCGTGCATGTATAATTAATTAATTGAACAGACTCGCTTTAATTATTTTATTTATCGAAGCAATCTGTTAATTCTGCCGATGACACAATTGAATTTCCGCTGAAACAAGAGCAATCACTGCTAACTTGAAAATCTAAGATTATCAAAGTCTGTTTGGTTAATAGCACCTTAACTTTGTATTCGACTTGTTCAAAAAGTAACATGCAAGAAAATGTAAAATGTCGATAAATTTGAAAAACGTTAATTTACAATTACCTAAATTTTACTCTTTTTTCATCCAAGTTCTTAAAATTGAACTGTTTTACTTTTTAATAAATATTACTCCATATCAATCAATAACTCCTTACTGTCAGTACAAGAAATAGCAGTGTATTTTTTGAAAATCAGAAATTTGATAAAAATTATTATGCAAAAATAATATCAGCGAAATGATAGTTACTTTGTTTTATTTTAATTTTTTTGGAAATTTTAAAAGTAAAACAATAATTTAAATTATTTAGTAGTGTAGGTGCATTATTTGCTTAAAGTTGGATATGTTGTTGTTGTTAATTAATAAGTTTAAATTTTAAAGCAGATGCATACAAAATGTTTTTCTTTGTTAAATTAATGAAAATCACTTTTCTTAGCCATTTTGGAAAAAGAGATGTGAAAAGTGCTGCTGTGTTTGGATTAAAAGCAGAATCGATTAATTATCGACTGTTGAAAAATGTTCATTCTCTTTTCATAAAGAATGAAAATGGAGAGATATAGATAAATAAAGTTGGACCAATTTGCAAGGAGCGTTTGACAATTGCGTGAAATTATGATTGTTGACGCTGTCGGTGTTGAAGCTATGCTAGACTGAAAATTTCAACTCTTTCCAATTTCGTTTATCAAGCGGAAATAATTGCTGTAATTGCTTACTTGGCTCGATTTAAAGAACTCGCTTCAACCACTACTTGAGCTTTTGATCGTTATCATCAAACACTGACTGGCCATATCTCATGTACCCACTTACAGCTGGCAATTGAACTAACTGATCAACACATACAACAGAATACAAAAAAATACCAATAAATTATTATGATTATTTGGTAAGATTAAAAATTTAAATTAATTTTCCTTGTCAACAACCACATCTTGAAGCAATGAAAAAAAAAGAGAGACATTTTCACTGAAAGTAGTTGCATAATTTTGACGTCAGATTTCTGATAACATACGAAAGTGATATTTCAATTCTTTCTATAATACGTACGAATTATATTCAATGTTCTACTTTTTGTTCTGTTTCTTTGAAATAGAAATCATCGATAAAAATTTTGCATTAACAATAGTTATTATTTGTGCAAAATTGATGAAAATGCTTTTAAACTACAATTAATTCATATTGATCTTGCTATGTGTAACTTTGCACGGAAGAAGCTGCTATATACTTACCTCAGTGGGGCAGGCAACTTATTTTATAATGTTAATTTTAAAAGACTGAAAATAATAATTATTTCAAAATTATTATATTTGTAATGCTAATAATATTTGTTCTCCATTTTGCATTTTTATTTATTTGTAATTATCATATTTCAATTTTATAATGATATTTTATAATTTATAACAAGTAAAAATAAATTTCAGCAATTGTTTGATATGCAAAAGATCATTATACTTTGTTTGGTGAAGTTTACAAAAGTTATGATGATTTTTTTAATTTTTTGAAAAGAATTCCGACGAGCTTTATGATTTTTTATGTAAAGAGATATATTTAAGTTTACAACAACATTTACAAATTAATGTAAATAAATTTAAAATCGTCGATGAATTTCTGCCAAAAATGTGGTAAAATTTTATTTGAAATTTTGAATTTTTTGCCGCTGGCTTTACCAGTTATGAAAAGCGTCATTGGAAAAAAGGGTACTTGTGAATGATCGTCCAATTTGAAGCGATATTCCAAAATAGTGCAATAAGAAAATCTGAACAGTGCGTATACAACTATCATAGGATAATAATCCAATGTAAAGAGGTAATAATTCATTGTTTAGAATATTTATTTTATTCTTTTTTTCTTTGTTTCATCAGAATTCAATTGAAATATCATCTGAATAAAATTTGAATAATCATGCTGCTTTGAATAAAATTTAAAAATAAAAAATATGTATAATCAAAAGAGGATAGTAATTTTTGTAGGATTTATAAAATTACAGTTTTGAATGATTATTTTCAGTTTACAATATTTGTTTTTGTAAATTTATCATTTTAAATAATACTATTATTGCTCTTTGGATAAGTTTTTAACTTATCATTTTGAAAATCTGGCAAAAATGTTGATAATACAATTTATTACTTAATTCTTGAACAGCGTGCAATAAATGCTCCAATAATGTCAGGCAAGTATGAGTTAAAAATAATCGATTTAGACAAAGCAAAAAAATTTAATTTAATTTTTGTAATATATAAATTTAAATAATGTAGAAAACAGTTTAATTCTTTTTTACTTGTCAACAGCCAGCGTGTGTTCGTTCGAACAATGATATGATGCGTGAAATTATAACAAAGAAAACGGACGAATTTTTTGTTGGAATTTAATATTTAATGTATTAAATGAATGGAAAGAAGTTGAAGTTGTGTTTTGCATGAGGAAATGTCCTGGTTTGCAAGCTGTTGCTCCAATTTTCACCTCGTTTTCATTCACCGAGTGAATAAGCAAAAATTAACGCTATTTCTAAATGTGCTTCTTAATCGTATTAAATTCAGATACTTCGCATCAAAAGAGGAAGAGAAATTTTTTACACACGGTAGCCATATGTGGGATATATTTATAAAATCGCATACTAGCAATATTCCATACTTTAGACAGCAAAAGAGGTAAATTGTTCAAAGATAAAAATGACCTCAATATTCTAAGGTCATAGGAAGAGTCCATTTTCTTGTTTCTATTGTTTAATGCTGGTGCCTTTTCACAGTGTAAATTAATCTACCTCCTTCTTGCACCACAGAGCTCCTCTTCTCACATGACTGTATCTTATTTGAATATATCGTTATATATATATATATATTTTTATCTTCTAAATGGAAGTACATATTTTTACATTTACTTCTACAATGAAAATGACTTCTGTTTCAACAGTTTTCACATTTTATTATTCTTTATTGATTTCAATGAAAATTATGCTAAAAAGGTTAATTTTTTATTGTTTTAGTTTTTGAAGCCGAAGAAAAATAATCATGCGAAATCAGTCATCATTTAATTCAAAAAATGTGGATTGTCGAATTCGAAATTATGGCTTCGACCTTGAATTAGATTCTACTTCAGAGCGGCAAGCTTTAGTTCACCGTAAGTTGATTTCTCCTTCTCTCACTGTGCTACCGCCACATGGAAAAATATTTTGCTTTGCTAATATTCATTTGATCTATTTTTATTTAGACTAATGGCAATTGAACTTTTAATACCTTTTTCCCCAATTCTGTATATTTTATAAATAGAATTTACTAGCCCAACTTGTGCTAGTTTTAAAAAGAGAATGACCACCAGAACAATAATTGCATCATCATCATCATCATCTTTCCCAGGATAATTGAGAACGTTCAATTTCTCAGACGCATTCATTCAAATCACGCCATCACGTGTAATCTTTTTTTAAGAATACATTTGCAGCTTGAATTTTCACACAGCATTAAATTCAGGTAAATTTACAAGAAAATTCAATTAATTCATCACTGATCATCCGCATAATTTTATTTTTTGAATCTCTATCACACATATTTGCATTTGAAAAATTCAACCTAAACTATTACACTCATTCATTTCACACTTTATATCTGTATAAATTAATCAATTTCACAATTTCATTGTGCTTCAAGTTCGACCACTTACAACAGTGGACAAGGTATTTTAGTAGTGTTTCATTTAACGCTTCTTATGAAGAAATATGCATTAATTATTTATAATCGTTTAAAATTTTAAAAAACAACCAGCATAAATATCATATAAATAAGTGTTTCATTCAAATTTCATTATAATTTTGATGCATTTTAATGTAATAAAAAATACAATCTTTTAAAAATAATTTCAATTATTTGTATATGCTGAAGACGTGGTTTACATCTTTGTCAGTAAGTCAGTAGTTGAAAAAATCCGAATAAATAAAATATGTCTTTACTTATTTTAGATAATTAGGTTACATTTTTCAATTATTGCAGAATTAAAACATATCCGATGTAATTACAGTATTCCTGTAATTAAGGATATTCATTAATTTAGAAAAATTGCCAAGATTTTAAAATGCTTATTATTGTTTTAACATTGCGGTGTCAATTTAACTCTGCATAAGATATTCAGTATTATTTCTTTCGGTTATTGGCAATCATTAATTAAGTTCTTTTAAAGCTTACTGAAGCTAGTTTCAGTTGGAAATTTGATCTTCTTGTCCATTCGTTTATTTCAATAGCTTTCAGATCAACTGCAGCTGCTGCGGTTTTGCACCAGAGACTGAATAACATGCTAGTTAAATGGATTCCATTTTTCATTGCTCCCGGTTCCTTTTATCTTATTCAATAACGCAATATACAATGTATATAATGTTGATGATGAAGAAAGTTAATTGTTTATTATCTTCTGTTACAAGCATAATTATTCTTCAGACGCTAATTCTCAACGTTTACTCATATACATGTATTTTTTGACATGTTTTAAATACATTTAAATTGACATGCTTATTTGAGATAATAATGTAAGTGCATTTTAAAATCGAATGCATTTGAACTGGCATTTTTGAAAAATAATTTAAAATGAAAAGTTTGAAATGTTAATTATAAATTTGTCATTTAGCTAAGTTATGATAATACTGTATTTAATAATTTGATTATTAATTCAAATCATTTTTTAAATTAATTTTGTTTCGCTTTAATTTTAAATAAAAGAGCTTTCATAAATAATTCATAATTTAGTTTAGTTTAGTTTAGTTTGACCTGGTGGAACACTAAATAAATCTATAATTTTTAATACTGAGAAGTTTTAATTTGTATACTGTATGCAAATGACAAAAAACCCTTTTATCGTGTAAGCATGTAATTTATGAAATTATTTATTTATTTAATGGCAAGGATTGTTTTCACTCTCGGGTCATTTTCACTAGCTTATTCAATATATTGTGAAAAATGAATTTTGATTTAGCTTAGTTTAGTTTACACTGATGAAGAAGTAAGTAAACGATCATTATTTAACTAAGCTTTGGAGGACAACTGTTAGAGGGTTTATATCACGTCACCTTTATTGGCACTAACACTTTTCCTTATACAAATAAAAATTTTTTTGCTAATCAAATATGCTTCACAGCTGCTTGTTTGCCAACGTTTACCTGCCGTATTTTATATCTTTTGGAAAATAATGCTTCAACTTTTATCTCTTGCAAACATGCTTTATTATTATCACGTGCTGCTTTAAGAGACATTGAAACACTCATTGGCAACATTGTGCAATAAAAAAGAAGCGTCAATTTTAACGTAGCCAGCTGCTGTTTCACATCTGGGAACTTTTCAGTAAATTTTTCTTCAAAATCAATAAAATTAAGCACGAAGGGTATAAGCATAGGTATGGGTGAAATTTTGTGTTTCATAATTGCAAAGAACAATTAAAATGCTTTGCTTTGTAAAAATATGATTGTTTAACTTACTGAAAAAATTATCATTGCAGTGTGAAATTGCATTTTCCATTTTTATTTTTAAGAATTCTCATTACCGATCATATGAAAGATAAGAAATTTACTATTATTGAAATCAAATATTTTGAAAAAATAAAAAAATATGCTGTCAGCATATATGTTGATATTTATTTTTTTTTATTTGAATTTTCAAATTTATTCGTATTTATAAACAGCTTCCGTTTGTAAATGAATGCACTTGTGCAGTTTAACAGATGAAGATTGTGTTATTAATTTCCGATTGACGTCATTCAATGGTAAAATTTTTACCATTTTGCAATTGCGGATCAGTAAATTTAACATTCTTTCAAAATTTTGCAAGCTTTTCATTGTTTTATTAGATATTAAAAAAAATTTTGTGAAACAGAAAAAAAAACTAGAATGGCATTCAAGATAGTGATGAATGAGTATTTAGAGAATAAAAAATTGAAAGAAAGAGAAAAATGCGCAATAAATAGTTGGAAAAATTAGCATGAAAGGGAGCCTTATTCCAAGCTTCGGTGATGATAAATGGACACAGCTGCTTTGAAACTTGACTTAGCTTGATGCTTTGGATTGAAGTAGACAGACACAGCGTTAAAATTCTATTGCAATTTTTATTGCAGTCGCTTCCACTAATGAAATGGCCATTTGTTGGGTTAGTTCAAAGAGAAACGCCCTTTTTCTTCTCCAAAATTTATACGTCTATTTTATATGCTTGGTTTGAATTTGGAAAAGTTGCTTTCTATATAAACTTTTGTTGTGAAAATTGTTTCATCAAACGGATGGAAGAAAAAAGTTTTTTAGTTTTTTCTTAATGAAAAATTCATCTTTTTCTGAACCCTGCTGAATTGTCTCTTTTTGTTTGTTATATTATTCATTTTATATTTTATTTATTGTATCCACATTGTATTTTCATAAAAATTTATCTATTTATTTTTTTAATTTTTCTTTTTAAATTTTACAGCTGCTGCAGTTTACAAAAAAAACAAGTAGAATGAAAAACATGCATACTTCGTCGAATATATATATTCTTGTTGATGGGTTTTATTTATATTCAATGTTGCGTTGAAAATGTTGAAAAAAGAAAAAACCAAGCTGGACGCTTTTCAAATAGGTAAGAAAACGAAATGAAAAATAGTGGGCGTTTGAAAAATGAGTCATTCGAGAATGCTTATTTGCCTTGCTGTACACGGACAGCATCGGTGTTGATGCTTGGCTGCTTGCTTATTCGCCGGTTGTTGTTGTTATCCACAATAGTGGCTTAACAGGTACTTGGCTAGTAGGAACAATGGGAAAAGTTTTCGTAGAGTTAGACTAAGGTGGGCCAACCCATCACTGAAGACAACTTCCTTTTTCTAAGGTTTAGTCCACTCCATTCACGTTTGTTTTATGTATGTATAGCAGCACTTGGCCAACATTCTTCTCTGCTAGTCTAACTGGCGCTTCATGGGGCCAAGCGACTTTAACCTATATGTTTGACCAACTTGTACCGTTGGATCAAGCTTGTATTCTAGGCTTGTGTGTGTATGTGTGTGCATTATGCTCTCGTTATCAGCTTGACCAAATTGCACAGCTATTGTCTGAAAGAACGGTCGGCAAATAAAACCCTGCTCACCGGTGGGTCCTCAGACCTTTATCGATCCCATGGTCATCATTTGGTTATCAGACTGGACAATTAACTGTCGCCCACACACACTGCTCTACTATTTTCCCACTGAGCTTTGTTCCAAATATATATAATTGTTGTAAAATAAGAAAAGTTTCTGTATAAGTATACACATACGTGTATGAGGATAGAAGGATATATGGATATGTGCGTGTTTGTGTTTATTGCTTTGACCTTAAGCAATTGGCAGCTTCTTCAACTAGCTGCTAAATAATTGGGCCGGTTGTAATAATAATTGTCAACTGCGCGCCAGCTGCACACATGCTAGGCTGGTTCTTTTGCTCGACTTCTGCCTATATCGACCTCAATTGAGGATATTATTAATTGCTTGGCTGAGAATTTTCTGAATTAGCTGAAGAAAGAAAAAAGACAAAAAGCATGCCGTCCGCTGTAGATAGGAAAGCATCTACAAATGCTGTTTACAATTTTCGATATGCTTATCGTCGAAGTTATGGTAGTGTTGCAATTTTATTTTCCCTTCATACATTGTTCATAAATTTGAACAGGCTGGTGGCCATTCAAGCTTTGTGAACTTTTGCTAAGCAATAGCTGTGAAATTTAGTTTTTGCTACTTCAGCTGCAATGTCAGTTGGAACAAATGGCTAACGTCAATATTCGTTGCATTATTTTAGCTTACGGCGATGAATCAGATTTGGACCAGAACATCAATCGTCTGTGTCAGTATTTAAGTGGCTCTGAAGAAGAAGAAGAAGAAGAAGGAGAAATTGAAAAGAGGCCTCAGTTGGACCACTTTATCAGAAAAGCTGGTCAGAAGGAAAATGTCAAGCTAACTTTGCGTGAATATTCGAAAAGCAAACGGCAGCCACGTCGAAATTCCTCCTATTATGGTGGAAATTTCAAAAATCACTTCACCAACAGTTTTTCACAAGAGCAGGCAAAACTGAAACAAGCTCAAATTCGACTCCTCGACATGCATTCGAGAAAATTATTTTCACCACAAGGTACGACTGTTTTTTTCTGTTTTTTTTTAAATTCATTTTAACTTCTATTTTTAATTAATAATATTCCTTTTATTAATTGATTCATTTTTGATTTTGTCTTATTCTTTTATTTATTTATTAATTAACACAATTCTTTTACCGAATTTATACTAATTAATTAATTACTCCATTACGAACGTCAAATGTTTAGAAAAAAATCACTTGAAAATTATGCAATAATAAAATTTTATACCTTTAATTTGATGCCAATCAGTGTTATTATTGTGTTGATGAAAACTGAAAAATGTTTTATGATTTGTTTTAGAAGAAGAAATTTTCATAATAATTTCAAGTTACGTTGCAATTTCATGAACTATTATTAGTGATGATCAGCTCTTTAGAGTAGTTACAACTGCTGGCGAATACTGCCTGAGAGCTTTGTTTTTGCTTAAAAATGAATTGAGCAGAAATTTTTGTTCAATTTTGCTTTTAATGTAAATGTACTTTAAAATTAAATAACTTTAAGGTTAATAATAAGTGAAATTTTTTTGATTTTTTATATATTTATGGCACACATAAAAAATATGGTTAACTGTTATTGCTAAGCAATTATATATTCATTTACAAAATAATATTTTGATATAGTTAATAATTTGTATCATTTTTAATTTGGTTAACTGTAATAATTTTTATTTTTTGATTTTATAAACACGATAATTCTAAATTATTATTGAATAGCTAAATATTTTGCGATTATTTTCATATTGCTGTCACAGTTTATTATGATTAATAATATTAATAGCACAAAATAGAATTATTCAGAAAATCAGTTTTTCATATGAATGCTAAATTTAAAGCTATTTTCAACTTATAAAGAATTATTTTAAAGTACATTGTGATAAATGTTGCAGTTCTAATGTGTGTTATGTTTGATGATTGATATAAATTAACTGTCAAGTTTTAAAAACATTTTGCTTTTATTGATAAAAGCATATTTGTCGAACAGATGCATGATTTTTTTTTTTTGAAAATCCTTTTCAAAGATATTTCGGAAGTGTTTCCAATAATGTAAATGAACCATGTCAAACTTATAATTATATTGTTGAATTTTTAAAGATTTTAAGAGCATTTTTTTCCATTTAATAAAAGTTGTGTATTGTTTTTTTACTGTTTAAAGCAGAAAGTTGGCAGTGTTTAGCAAACAGCGAAGTTTCAGATAATTTTTCTATCGCATTTTTAAAATTCAGATTTATCGACATAGCTTCTGCTGAAATTTAATTACATTAAACACTAAAGTCATTTAATGATATTTTTTTATTTCAAACTTAATGAAAAATGTTCTTATGTTTATATTTATTTATTTGTTTAGATATTCTTCAAATTCCTCCCCCTCCAAGCGTGCCCCATAACGTCACTGCATACCCCCTGCCACCACAGCGTCCTTTACCACCTTTGCCTGATGATTCTTATGAAGAAGCACGTTCTTTGCAAGAGACTGGAAGTACTTCAAATTCTGTGTCTAGTAATAAATTATTGGATTTCTGATTTCATTTTTGTATTCTTTCATTATTTATTTTCATTTCAGATTTTGTTATTAACATATTTTACTAAAATTTAAAATATTGCCATTTATTTTGATGTTTCTTTTCTTTTTCAGCTCGTTCAAATTTCTTAAATAGCTAAGCATACACTTTTTCAGTTAAATTATTAAAACATTAATAAGCGATGTTTTTTTTATTTAATAAAAATTACAATAAAATATGAAAATTGCATGAAATAAAAAAAATATTTCAAAGTTTATCAAAATCCTTGACTACTGGTTGATGAACAATGGAAGCGTATTTAGTTGAACAGTTTTACTGTTAAATTTTTAAAATTTTTTGTACTGCAACAGCTATAATTATAGGTACAGTGTCAATTGGAAGAAATAAGCCCAATTCAACTCCGACTTATTTTGCTGTACGAGTGAAAAATGATGGGAAAACTGAAGGTAGTGTTCGATCGCCTAGATTTGCCGTTGTGCACCGTAATTGCGAAAATGGATTTTCTTTACATCAAAATGAGCCTGCTGCTTTAGAGCACAACGATTCATCAAATATATTCACTGGTACAAGTAAGTATTATAGCGTTATATATATATGTACTTTTTTGCAACGATAATCGAACGACAACACCACAAAACCAGTTGTACATTGTATATGGATGCTTTTCTCGTTAGTATGATAACTTTAAAATAGGCATGCATGTCCTCGGGAAAGCTAGATTCTTTGTTTTGCCCAATTGATTTGATGTTCATAGAGCAAGCAATAAAAACATTTATTCTGATATTTTAAAGAAAAGAATTGGTATGTTATGTCAAAAAGTGCAATTTTGGTTGGTGTGAATAGGATTGCTTTTTCAATTGAATAGCTTAGCCAAGCTGAGGTGTGAATGTGAATGGCCACTTATGTTGAGCATAATATGCGTGTCCTTGTGAATTTTCCTGTCTACACGTTGTTAACCTTGCCAATTATTTGCTATGCTTCTCTCACATTGGCAATTGATGCTTGTTAAATGCAGATAGTAGTTTTATCATATCTTTCGTGCAAACATCTTGAAAGTTCAAGTTGAAAAATATTTGCAAAAATAAAAATGATAATAATGAGTGTATTTTGATAATTTTATAGTGAAAAGATTGAGAAAATGGCAATGTAAATTTATCTCAAGTTTATTGTTATTTTTTTATCATTTATCTTTCAGTTTTCATAATAATTCTTTTGTTTCGGTTAATCTTGTCGAGTAGCTTGCGTACAATTTAACAGGAAAGAGGGAAGCTTTGAAAGCAGTGGACGAGAAGATTAAGCCAACCGCGATGAAGGGAGGGACTTTGCCGAGTCGCATCTGCCATGTTCTTTAGTAAAAAGCGGTGTTTGCACAATTCCTTTGCTCTGATTATCGTTCGGGCCGACTGGCCACAATCCTGCATAAGGTCAGCAGCTGGGTCAGTCTGTTGTTCGTTGCCCAGGCTCATTTCACGCTTGACTCGTAGAAGAACCGTGTCCATCGACCTCAGTCTGTCGCCAGAGATTGTCTGCTTATTGATGCAGAAAATGCTTATCCTGTGAAAAGACAGCGACCTGTGTTGGGCTTTTTATTTTTAAGATCGATGCGAACATTTCTTTTCCGCCAGCTTACGCATCTCTTTCATTTGGATTAGCTGCTATACAAGTCCGCAGGTGGAATTTTGTGAAAGCTAACCGCTTCTCATAGCCCAAAACGACGGCTTTTAGCCTTTGCTCAATTCGGTTGTGTTGGTGTTGTTGTTCGTTGGATAAATTTCTCGTCATTTTCTTCAAACGTTCAAATGCAAGAATCCCCTTATGAGTCGATGTATTTCTACATTGCAGGCGAATCCACAACCACAAGCCCCGTATCACCTTCGAGAAGATCAGAACTTGAACAACTCAAGTAAGTTTTCTTTTGGATTTTTGCTTTCAACACTGTATATATATATATATATTTATTTATTGATTAATAATTTTCTTTTTTTCATTTATTTTGTAAATTATACTTTGAATATACTTTTCTGATAAAAGTTAATATTTTTTCAAATATACATATCTTAATGTCAGGGGTACTTTTTTTATAGAATATGCAAAATTTTTTAATTATAATAAATGTATTTAAGTATTATTCATTTTTATTCTCAATAATGTGCAATGTTTAATAAATAATAACTGTTTTTCTTTTTGTTTTCATGAAATCAATTATGGTGCAAATATTATTATTTTGTAAAACAAAATTTATTAATGCCAACAAGATTTTACTTCACTGTAAGTAAGCAGACTTTGTTTTCTTCCGGAAGTTTAATTATCGGCGTGCAAATTATACGTATATTACATTTCTTTTACTTGTCCAATTATGCATAAGTAAGTTATTTAATTTTGCACGCTTGTGTCCGGTTCTGCAAATTATGAAAATGGTGCCGGAAATGTTGTGACCCTGTATATTAGACTGGCCGACGTGTGATTGAAATTTCATTTGTTGTATTGTATTAGTTATTCTATAAAAATATTGGCTTTGAAACGCTTAGGAGGTCAGAGGTGTCCAGTCTCCTTGACATGAGTGCCTAAGATTTGGGATTTATTCATCAGTGCCAAATTTTCTCACGACTTTCGACTACTCTACAGATAGAAAAGTTTTTTTAACTGAAAAGAATAATATTTATCAATAAAATAACATGTTTAGTAGTTTTCTGTAGCTTACTTTTCTTTTGCCAAATGCTGCAAAAAGCATACGGGGTTGCTTTTTAAATAATTTATTTCGGTTTGGAAAATGTTTCGCATGCGAAACAAACAGCTAATTACCTTTATTCTGTTCATTGACCGCAGTTAATTCAGTTGACTGTATAGCAGCATTTATTAATGCAGACTAACTAATTGAACGACAGTAGTGTATTAGTGTTGATTTATTGTTGGTATACACTTTAATCAAGCTCATTTTCCAAATTTGTCCGTATGGTTCTTTTTGTTATTTAGTAAAAGCTTTATGGTCGAATAAAATCTGATTAAAAATAAAATATAATTTTGCATCAATGCAGATCATAATAAATAACTGTATGCTTGAAAACTAGTTGAAAAACTTTTTATTAATTATTGAATAACATTTTTAAAGCAAAAGTTGTTATTATAAAAATTTATAAATTGTCATATAATGTGTTTTTTATTCAGAAATAGTTATTTACTGTTGCCTGTGGCGCAACAGCAGTGCCAGACTGCCAACATCGCCACATTACCATGTTCTGCCGGTTCTGTTTGCTTTCAAGGAATGAAGTCATTGCGAAAGCAGCAAAAGCTCAGTGAATACTGTTGCAGTTGGAAATTTTTAACCTACTTGTTAACGTCTGCTTTAATTTTTTCACTGGCTGTGATATGTTATTTGCTGGGTAAGGATGGTGGATACATTTCTAGATGTAGATAATGTTTTGAATGTTGAACTGTATTTTCCAGTAATGGTTACCCGTGAACCAACGGACATTTATCAAAATGTTCATTATGTATCCAATGCCGATTCGGTCAGCCCAGAATTGGATTCCTATTCACCGAATAATTTCGGCCATGTAGCATTGAGACCATTTCCAGAAAGTTTTTCTTTAAATGATATCATTCTGGCTGATTTACCGCCTGGCGTCATGACTACTGGCCGTTTTATTCTTCAACGTGATTCTTATGTGCAGTTCAATTTGACAGTAGAACCACGTGCAAAGTTAGCGGTCTATTTGCGCCAGACGTTGCAGCCCTCAATTACAGAATATGATAAGCTGCAGATTGTGTTGGGTTCTAAGCTTCACTTGAAACCCACAAAACGCTCACATAATTTTTATGAGCCTTTTTTTTATCAGGCAAGTTCTCGTTTAAAAATAGTTACATTTTTATAATTCATTATATATATAAATTTTTGATCGATTTAGAATTTTCGAAGTGTTAGCTTTACTCATTCTTTATCAAGCGGACGGTGGTTTATAGCATTTTTCAACGATGACACTGATATACGCATTGTAAATTTTTCAGTATCTATTACATGTAAGTAATTTTATTATATACGTATTATTTTTTATTTTAACAAGAATTTCTTTTAGCTGGCAGCAAGCAAGAATGCAAATATGGTTGTTTTGACAAAGGGATATGCAATGATGGTCTTTGCGCTTGCTTTGATGGATACGCCGGAGAATTTTGTGAAAAAAGTATGCAAAAAATATTTTTTCAATATAATAATGCAAACAATATAATAATGATTAATTTTTAATAATAAAAATATGCAAAAGAATTGTTTTTTTGTTAACAAATAAATCATGTTTACTATTTCAGTTGATTAGCTGATAATTGATAAAGTTTGTTAACAGTAAGTTATAATTGATTGTTTTGATTTTTTTAAGCAATATGTCCTGCAATATGCAATGGAAATGGTTTGTTTTCTGGCGGGAGATGTCATTGTCATCAAGGATGGAAAGGTGTGGAGTGTGATGTGCCATACAGCATATGTGAAATTCCCAATTGCAATAATCATGGCCAGTGTGGAAACGATGGTCAGTGCATTTGCGATCCAGGTTATAAAGGCGAATTTTGTGAAGAACGTATGTACATGCAAAAGGGAAACAAGCATTTTTTTTAAATCACTGTTAGTATTTTTCAGTCGACTGTCCTAGTGCTGACTGTAATGGTCAGGGTGTTTGTGTAAAAGGACTTTGTTACTGTAGAGCTGGATGGACCGGCAGTTCATGCGAAATTTCTACATCTTTAAATTTGTGCTCTTCCTATAGTCAGTGTTCAGAGCACGGTCAGTACGATGACATTGCAGCTGTATGTTTGTGCGATGACGGATGGGTTGGTCCAAAATGTGATGTTGGTATGCTTGTTTCCTGGGACAGAATTATTTTTATGACTATTAATTATTAATATAGAACTTTGTTTGACTGATTGTGGTGCACATGGAAAATGTATTAATCAGATTTGCCAATGTGATCCTGGCTGGACAGGAATGTTTTGCAATGAGTTGGCATGTCTTCCTGGTTGCGAAGAGCATGGGATTTGCAAAAATGGCTCCTGCGCATGTTTTACCGGATGGACTGGTCAAAATTGTCAGATTGGTAAGGAAAATATTAAATTTGTTTTTTTAAATACTTTTATTTTCACATTTTTAGAAAATTGTCCAAGCAATTGCAGTAATCATGGAATTTGTCAGAGAGATAAATCTGGAAAATGGGGTTGCATTTGTGAGACAGATTTTGATGGACCAGATTGCCGAATCCCTTTAGAAACGAACTGCTCAGATGGCATAGATAATGATAACGGTATTTTTAATAAATGTCAGTTATTTTTAAAATCTTAATAATAATTAATTGTTAGATGGACTTACTGATTGTGAAGAATTGGAATGTTGTCTGAGTAGTAGCCGTTGCTCAAATGATTCTATGTGTCAAACTGTTGCAAATCCATTAGCAATTTTGGCTAGTAAGCAATCTTCTCCAAGACATGCGTCGTTTTTTCAAAAAGTGCGTTTCATTGCGGAGAAAAATTCAGTGCAACTCTATGCAGACACAAATTTGTTCAACAGAAGGTTTGTATAATTTTTTGAATTCTAATTTTACCATTTTTTATGACATTTATTTAATTTCAGTCGAGTATCCGTGATGCGTGGTCGTGTTGTTAATCAGTATGGTAGTCCATTAATTGGTGTTCGAATTACGGATACTTCTAACATGCTGTACGGTTTTACACTTTCACGCAAAGATGGTTCCTTTGATTTACTAGTAAATGGAGGTGGATCTGTGACTTTACAACTGACTCGTCTGCCTTTTGGCTCATCTTATAAGACATTTTCGATTCATTGGAATACTGTAACATATGTCGGTGACATCACTTTGAGCAAAGTTAGTTTTTTTGATTCCTTTATTCTTATCATGCTAAAAGCAGTTTTTTTAGAACGATAACATTCAGTTATCATCTGAAAATGATCAGACGGTTATGTCTTACGAATGCGTGAATGCACACCGAAGTCATAACCTGAAACCTTTTATTCTTCCATCATGGAAAATAAATCCTCACGGAATTCCAGGGTCTGCATTGCCTATAGAACATCGAATTGTTGCAGACATTGGTGCAGTCGAAGAATCTGTACGTCTTTCTTCTACTGATGTACGTCTTGTCTATCTAAGTTCAACAGCGGCTGGTTACAAATCGTTGTTATATCTGCAATTGTTGCCTTCAATATTGCCTGATAATATACGTCTGGTTAAATTGATGATTGACGTTGAGGGAACTCACCTGGAAGAAACACTTTCACCAACTCGAAATCTTACTTACACTTTTCAATGGGATGCTTTAAATGTCTACAAGCAGAAAGTATATGGCCTGACATATGCCAGCGTTTCAGTAGGTTATGTTTACTCGAAATGTGATGTACCAGTGTGGTGGAATGAACGAGTAAAACTGAGTGGAATTCGAACTCCTAGTAGTGATATTGGTGGTTGGAATTTGAACATCCATCATTACCTTGATATTTCTAACGGTATATATATGATTTATTATAATAGTGTTTTTCAATTATTTTTGCGATTGTTTAGGAGTTTTGGAAAAAGGAGATGGATCTGTTATTTATTTGAAAGAAGAAGATCCAGTATTAACCACTGTACTTGGAAATGGTGATAAGCGTTCTTTGGATTGTCCGTTTTGCGAGGTTCCTCCAAATGAATCAACTTTTTATTTTCCAATGGCACTAGCTGTTGGCAAAGATGGCACATTGTTCATTGGTGATCACACACTCATCCGATGTTGGAGTGAAAACGGCTCCGTACAAACTTTACTTGAACTGGGGTATAGTGACATTTTAATTTGCTTATTCATATGGAATAGGTTTTGTTCTGATAATTATAATTTACTTGCATGTCATGGTAATTATTTATTTGCACTTTCAATTTTATAAAGCGTCAAATTTTTTACGTTCGTTTTGTGAAAATTTAATTTTATTTATAAATCATTTTATTTATGATAGTAGACAAACTGCAGCGTTCTGTGTTCCATGTATTTGACAGCTCATGGTAATATTTTAAAGATTTTAGCAAATTTTTCCGCACCAGTATTTTTGATTTGAAAGTAAAATTTTAATAATTTAATTAGTTGTGGTTAGATTTTACAGTAAGGTTAATAATTATATTGTTGCTTTATTGTGAAAGTGAAAAGAGATTGTAAATATTAATTTATATAATATCAATGATGATATTATTTGTATTGATTATTGAATTTAACAGTGCTAACAGTTGGTTTTCAATTTAGCCATTCTGACATTGCTCACCTTTATCACCTTGCCGTGCATCCTCGGTCCGGAGATATTTACATCTCTTTGCCATCTCGACGACAAATAATTCGTGTTTTGCCAGTGACGACTCGCATAGAAAGCACTTTAAATAATTTTGTAGTGGCTGTTGGATCAGGTGAAGCATGTGTTGCAGATGATGAAAGGGAAAGTTGCGGAGATGGAGGACCAGCTGAAATTGCTAAGCTCACCTTTCCAAAAGGAATCACTTTTGATTCAAAGGGAAATTTATATATAGCTGACGATCGAAAAATTCGTATGGTTACAGTTGATGGTTTAATCAAAACAATATTGGGTAGTGATCGGCAAGAAGATTTATATTTGAGAGATTACTTTCCTGAAAATTGTTCTGAAATGTATGACAGCGATGAATTTCATTTAATATGGCCAACGGAAATTACTTTTGACAATGTGCAAGACAGATTAATCTTCGTTGACTCAGATGTTATATATGAGTACAAAACTGATGAAAAAATTGTACGTTTAATGCAAGGTGTTCCTGCACAGTGTCTAAGTTCTAAGAAAGGTGATTCTTTACGGCGATCTGTTTTGCATGGTGTTACTTCAGTGGCAGTATCTCAATCAGGTATGTTAGCGGTTTCTGAAACGGATAAGAAGATATTACATCGAGTACAAGTGTTCGATTCCCGTGGCCGCCTGCATCAAACGATTGGCGGTGAAATGAGATGTCATTGTAATCGAAAAAATTGTCCCTGCAATTCAGAAGATGTTGTTCCTGTTGCTCAAGCTAGACTGCACAGACCGGTTGCAGTTGCATACAGCGAAGCGGATACTCTTTTCATAGTTGATCAGGGCAATTTAAAAATCCGATCCATCCAACCAGCCATATCTCAACTCAGACCGGTTAATGATATTTATCAGATTTCTTTTTCGGACAGTCATGAAATATATGGTTTCAATCAATTTGGTCAACATATTTATACAAAAGATATGAATACGAATTTATTCAAATACAATTTTTCATATCACATTGATACTAGCTATGGAAAGTTGATTTCTTTTACGCTATCTGATGGACAGCGAATTTTTATTCGTCGTAAAAAGCCAAACAAAATGTTGATTGAATTACCAGAAGTGTTTGAAATTACAGTTGAATTGAATCCGATCAATCGTTGGACTGAGAAGATTACTGGAACACGTCTAATAAACGAATTACGATATGAATATATCGGCGATACGGGTTTAATAAAAAGAAAGTCTGATGACTTAGGGCAACAGTGGCATTTCGATTACGACTCTAACGGAAGAATAAGATCTTTTAAAACCCCATCTGGCTCAATTATTAATATGCGTCCTTCTATCTTTGTAACGTAGTCTTTGCTTACCATTCACGTGTGCAGTATTGTATTACTGGCCGTACACATCCGGGTTTTTAAATTAAGCACCATTGTTGAATTGTATAAAATAAATCTTTTTACTTTTACATATTGTTTTACACTATATATTTATATTTATGTTGGACTGTTTTTAGTTTACATTGATTAATTAACTTTAAATATTTTTGAAGTCTTTTTCACAGTTTACTAACATGAACATATGATGAATATAAATAATAAAAGTTATTATTGCTTTACCATCAGTATTAACTTTGTTATTATTGTAAAAAACTGATTTATGTAATAAAATGTTTGAATTACTGTAAGCTTTGGTCAAATTAATTCATTGTGCAATCAATTATTAGTGTACTTTTTCACTTTAATTAACTGTTAAATGAAACTATAACAACTTCTCTGTAGTTTGGACGCCCTGCTAAACACATTAATTAATCCCTGGGGAGTTCTTTGTCTAAAAAATTAATTAAAATTCTTTTTTGCATACTAATGAAATGCATAATTTTATTAACTAGAATACCCTTAAGATGTAGCACACATAAATTTTTAATATTTGATCAGACAGTATAATGATATGAAAATCAAATTATCGATAAAATTTCAAAAAACAGCAAAGTGTAGCAAAGTAGCTAGCTAGTTTTTTTAATGCAAATGCTGAACGCAGCTATTCCAGACTAGATACATGAAAAAGAGTTAACTTTTTGAACATATCAGTGACTATTGATTTAGTTGAAATATATGAAATCACTTCTATCATTGTATTAAAACTGCATCAATCATTTTAATAAAAAAAATTAGATGCTAATGCAAGGAAAAATTGTGAAAGAACCATTGAAGAACTGCAGTACAGAAATTCAATTATTTAATCTCACCACCTGTTGCTTGATATGTTGTTTCAATACTGAGAAAATATACAAAGTGAAGAATTCTAAACTGAAAAAAATCAAAGAAATGATTTAAGAATATTGATTTAATGTGCATAAAGTTTTGTGTCATTTATAATTAATGAATTTGTAATTATGAAACTGTTTGTTTGTTTTATGTAAACAAAAATTCCAAGAGTAAATTTAAAGCATGACAAAGGTCGTCGCAAATTGCTTCGTCAATCATTCAGATAGTTCTTAGACTTGAAGATGAAAATTTTTCTTATATTTAATTTATAGCTAACTAATTATGCGCATTTGAAATTAGCATTCTCATAAAAAAATAATGTATTTATTTCACCATGGAATTCCAAAGAGAATGAAGTTTTTATAGAAGAAAGATTTTTCATATCAATTCATAATTAAGCTAGCGCAAAAAGCAGGCAAGCTCTTGACGACAAATGATAGCAAATGATTTGAATGCAGAAAGCTTAGCAACAAATTGTTTAGATCTTCAGAAGGCTCATGTGGTGATCACACGTGGCTAAAGAAAGAATTAATAGCAAGAACGGAAAGCTTTGATGAAAGCTCATAAATGAAATTCTCCCTAAGGGTTTTTTAAGCGGAAAGTTAATCTGGCAGCGCTTTGAGCTTATTTATACATACATATATATATATATATGGAATAATCGATGATTTGTTAGCTTGATTACACTAGATACTGCTGACTCTCGATAAAGAGATATTTTTTCACTGCTATTCTTTTCTTTCGCATCTTTCTTTTCCTCTTGCTTTCAGTTTCCCTCCCATATTTCTTTCTTTCTTGCTAATAAAACTGCCGCTTACGAATAACAATTTTGCTTTGGCGTAAATTCTGATTCGTTGAAAAGCATCATTATAGCCTGCATTTAACTATAACACGCAGTAACTTTAAGCGAAGAATATAAATGACCGCAGTCCAATTTATTCTTTTATACGTCACCGTTCAAGGCAAGCAGAGTTTTTGCGTAGATATTGACGATGACTGCATTTATCCCAGTCGTGCTAGATCAATGTCAGTCACTGATGTCGATTCAAGGAAGATAACTATTTTAAAAAAGAAATCGCATCTAACTACCTTTGCTTGAAATGTTTTCAAGCTATGTATAAAACGAGTTCTTTAAAACTAGGGTTTTATGGAATTTACAACTGTCTTTCAGCTGAAATCGCTTTAATTCGACGTTTGTGATTCAAGCATGTCAGGAAGTGCAAATCGATTGATTATTGGTTGCCGCTTTCACACACAATTCTATCACTGCTTTCAAGTTGGGTATTTTCATCCTGCTGCATAGTAATATAAAAGCACAAAGAATTCAAGTTGAATTTTCCATCCGGATTTAATTTTATCCAGTTCAACAGTGGTTCAAATTGATTTTTATATATAACTTACCACTTTTGCATCTTATCCACAGTACATGTCACAAGAATGCCATTATGGATCTTTATCGTGCCTTTGAAAAGCGAGATTTTCAAGAGCACAATCCACCTCGATCAGATGAAGATCTGTTTGTTCGTTACGATCCAATGGTTGGAATATGCATTGCAGTTGTTCTCAGCGCCATGCTTGGAATATTGCTCGCCAAAGTTGCTGTCCGTTGGATCATGAAGCGCATTAAAAGACGGCTTAAAAGAGCAAAATTTGGCAAACGACTTTTCAACTGTGAAAGTGCACCTGCCATAGCACTGCCTCCTTCCAATTATTCCACTTCTTTGACTGTTATAAACTCAAATAAATTGTCCAATGCATCACTTTTGCAAGAAACGATTTGCATAACGAAATAGCAGCAGTTAACTTTGCGAAACAAGTCGTGCCTTTCACTTAATTATTTGTTATTTGTTCATTTTGTAATTTAGAAAATATTTCATTTGTAATTCATTGTTTGTGGAGTATTTACATTTTTTCTGCCAAAAATAAACTTATTAATGATCACTGACGTTTTTATTGCCTATTTCAGTAAATCTTTAACGCAACATCAGCCATCTGCATAAACCACTGCCTGTTAGTAGCCACTTTGAAAATCAAAGTTTGCTGCATTCATGAAACAGGCGTCTTCATTAAGATGGCACCAGGTAGCACTAATAAAATAAAGTATTATTAATACTAACACAAATGATATGATATGATATGATATGATATGATATGATATGATACAATAACGTATAATTACAATAATGTCTGCATCAACAAAATAAATATAATAATTATGCAAGATATGAATGTGCATATACAGTGCTGTTTGAAATTCCACATTTTATTTAAAAAGTTTTAGCAATTTTGAAAAATTGGAACATTAAAAATAATATTTACATTTCATTAAACTGAATAAGCGCTTCATAAACATTTCTTTCTGCTTAAAATTTTTTCAGTGACAATATTTATTATTAATGCTTGATTTTTAAAATCATTCCTATTATGAAAAATCTGAAAAATTTAAACGTTTGAAGTTATTTATATTCAAATATGAAAAACATAAAACCATTTCATTAAATACTTTTTTATTGTTAATTTTATCATTAGAATGATTAATCTAAAATTATAATTTTATTCTTCATAAAATTTTTTATTAAAATCAAAATTTCTTCAGTTTAATTACTTGCACACCACAGCGTATTATGATACATTTCATTGAGAATAATTTTAGAATGACACTTCGTATTAAATAAATGGGCTGAATAAGAAACTTCATATGACAGCATAAACTGACACAAAATCAATAGAGAAAATGGCATGATTTTTATGAGTATTTTCGCTTCTAACACAATGTTTAAGAAAGCAAATAACTTTGGTTTATCTAAAATCTGAATGTAAATTCTTCCACTTTTTAGTAGTTTAAAATTAAAAATTATTATTTGTTAAAATTCATTCAACTTTTAAATATAACATTCATATTTTAAATTAAAAAAATTAAATATTCAGTGAAACCTGTGTTTGTTAAAATTATTCAGAAACTTTCAGAATACTTATATTTATAGTAATTAGACATTACATAAAGCAGCTTTGTGATTAACATTAAAGTGAGCAACAAAGCAGTAAAACCAGTGTAAGATAAAACTTAATTAGAATTGCATTTTTGTTACTGCTGATTTATTCATGTGTAATGTTGTTACTCATTTTTTGATAAGCAATGCAATTTATTCCTTCAAACATCACAAATACAAGCAAATATAAATTTTACCACAAATGAAGTTTTTAAAGGTAATCATCTGCTAAAAAATGGAAATACTTTTTACCATATTAATCTTGCAAAACATTTATGTTTGTTATTTTAAATTCTTTTTTCAAGCATTATCAACAATTTAAATAAAAAGTTAACTTACATAGTCAGTATTAAATAAATAGTTAGCTGCTATTTTAGGCAGACATGCATCTTTTTAATTTTTTCACGCTGGCATACAAAACTGAAAGATGTTGTTCTTCAAAAGTACCACTTCTGTTTTGTGCATTTAATGATGCATATGACCATGAAATTGAATAATAATTTTAACATCACACAATAAAAATAATCTGTCGTATGCTAGTTTAAAAATATCTTGACAAACAGGCAGAAATATGAAAGTGTGTCTTCATATTATTTTAGACATTCAATTTTATGCTAAAAAAACGTAAAAGAGTTAATGAAATAATATGAAAGCATAAATAAAATTATTATTTAATTAAAAAATTAATTTATAAATAAATATAAAATTAATTAACAGTTTTATTTAGTGGATGCATTAGAGGTCAACTTCTAGCAATAAAATATAAATAATTCTTGATTTTCTATCTTTTATGATACTGTAAGTAAAAATTATACCGTTAAAAAATTGAATTCAACATTTACTTCTTTTTATAGTAGAAAGTACACTCAAGTTAGCTTTAAGTATTAATATAAAAGGAATGACTATTAGTAAGTAATTTTTAATATTTTATATAATCTGGTAAAAGAATTCGATTGTTTAGAATTTTTGTCTTTTCTTTTCTACTGACTGGCGAATTGTCATTTTCCTAGTAAAGCTCATAACTAAAAATGGCTTTGGATTTCCTATTTGGTAGGCGCAAAACGCCTCAAGAAATGTTGCGTCAAAATCAGCGGGCTTTGAACCGTGCTATGAGGGATTTAGATAGAGAAAAAATGCATTTGGAAAACCAAGAGAAAAAAATAATTATCGATATAAAAAAGATGGCCAAAGCAGGTCAAATGGATGCTGTAAAAGTGATGGCTAAGGATCTAGTGCGCACCCGGCGTTACGTAAAGAAATTCATCATGATGCGTGCAAACATTCAGGCAGTGTCATTGAAAATTCAGACATTAAAGTCGCAAGATGCAATGGCTCAAGCTATGAAAGGCGTTACTAAAGCGATGATGAGTATGAATCAACAGTTGAAACTGCCTCAAATTCAGAGAATAATGAATGATTTTGAAAGACAGTCAGACTTAATGGAAATGAAAGAAGAAATGATGAACGATGCAATAGATGATGCTATGGCTGATGAAGGTGATGAAGAAGAAACTGATGCCATAGTAAGTCAAGTGCTTGATGAATTGGGTATTCAGTTTAACGAAGAGCTTAACAAGCTACCACCTGCTGCAAGTACTGTTTCGCCTGTTACGGGAAAAGAACAAACAGCTTTGGCTGATGCTGATGCCAACTTACAAGCACGCCTTGAAAATCTTCGACGTGAATAGCAGATTATTATAAATTGTTACTCATAGAAGAGTAGAACGTCGTAAATGATTTAAAGAAATATTTTACATCACTGTGCTTTTAATATAATTTCAATTCAGTAAATTTTTTTAGTAAATTCTTATGATTCATTTCAACCTAATTTTCCTTACTGTACTTTGACTGTTGTAGGCAATTTTGTGTGAAAGCATTATTCAAGTGATTTCTGTTAGCCATTTAAAGTCTTTTGTTAAAAACGTTATGAATAATAAAACTGAATTTTATAAATTCTAATATTCTAATTTTTCATGAATATTTTGTTTCATTTTTATATTACTGACATCGCAAAATTTCTCCAACTGTGCTAATTTGTTCCAGTCACACATATACAATTTATATGAAGAGATTTTAATTTAACAAATGAAATGGATAAACAACGAAATTAAGAACAACAATGTGATAAACAAATAACGTAGCAAATGTCAAATTATATGATATGTTGTTCATCGCGCACGTACTGCCCAATGTCGGCAATGTTAATTACTGCTACAGCAGATGGATCAGATTTTCGGATATCCGAAGTTGATTTTGATGCAATCCCAAATCCCTAAATATTAATTTTAAATAATAGTTAAAAGGCTACATGAAAACGTAAATGAAAAATATATACCAAAGGCATATCAGTCATATTATAAACAATAATTCCTGCATTTGGCTCAACATCATCTGTAATTCTCCCTACACCAGCCTTCAAAATATGATTTCCGTACAAAAATGACTGCTCAGCATTTGCCTTTACCCACACTTTACACTGTTAATATAAAGATTATTGTATAAAAAGAAAGCCGTAAGGTAAATGTAAATTACTTTGCAGTATGGTACAATTACGTCCAAAGCTGTAATTGTAAGATGAAATTTTTTTGTCTTTGTAAACTTTCCAATACAAGTGCCAAATGCTATTATTTCATTCATACTAAAAGCCGTTGCCTGTTTCATCAGCGTTTCGCTGTAATTCAAATTCATATACTGAATCAAATGATCAATTCATTACAATGCAAACGAATAAAATCATTACAGTTCACAGCTTTCAAAAAATTAACTTTTCAACAGTTAACAGTCATTTTTAACGTAATATGATAATAAATAGATTCGCTTAAAACATAGAGAAACATCTAAGGTTATAAAATTACATGCAGGAAAAGATTTAAAATGCTCACCTGGAATAATAAACACGGTCTTTATGAAGCCGGAAAACGTAAATTCCATCTGATCTGTTAATCAGATGACGAATATTATCTCCAACGCTAAATAAATTATGCAAATATAAAAAAAATACATAACATATTTAATAAAAGTCTGTTTATAAAAGCCATTAAAAACTTTACTGCTTACAATTTCAGAAGCTTTTTCAATACTGCTTCCATTTCTTCTTCAGTAAGGGGTCTCATTGTTATAAAAATTTCTAAAAATGAATTTTAAATTAGAAAAAAAAGAATTTTCTAAATTCTTTGCAACTTATATGCTTTTATTTTCGGATGGTTTGTATGCCATACCGACTAAAAAAATAAGAATAAGAATAAATAATGTTATGACTGTTGTAAACTTTCCTGATCTTTCTATGTGTATGCATACAATTAATAATTGGGAATTTTAATTACTTGGCACAAATAAAGTACAAAACATTATTGACAGTTAGGTTAGAATACAGAAAGAAAGCATTAACCAACACTAATATAGCTTTGAATTATATAATATAATATAATATTATATTATATTATATTATGCTATATAAACTTTTTTATTATTTTTAATTTCATTTTTCAAGCTTTATAATATGCGTTGTTATTTGATAAAATAGTGTTACTTCTGTAGGCATTTTTTACATGCAAGCACTTAAAAATTTATATCCAATGAAGCTTATCTTACAAAACCCGCGTTCTTTTAACAAAACTTATTATATAAAATGAATATAAAATCTAACTTGAATGAAACTTTCAAATGGTTGGCGAGAGAACAAAACTTTGCGATTAAACATTAAATAAATTTAAAGTTTAGATTTAATTTAAAATTAATATTAAATCTAAAAGCTGAAAAGCACCGCATAATATAAATGGCGTTTATTAATCATTTTACTTAGATTTCAATTAAGAAAATTAAACCCATGAATTCGGTTTAAAACCTTGACTTATATTTATAAATATTTATTGGTTTACCTTGAAAGTGTGAAAAAAATATATTCGTTAAATTAATATTTTCAGTAATTTTTATTCAATCTAAAAACAAATAAACAGTAAACAACCAACTAACGATATATAATAAATAAATAATAGCTATGCAATGTTAGATTAAAAGTTTCATTTGTTTAAATTAATTTAAATATAAAATTTATAATTATTTATTTATATTGTATATATTTTATGCATTATGCATTATCGAATTCATTCATTGAGCTTAGGATCAAAAAATGAATTCTTCCTTAATTATTCTTTATTACTGTATTGAAATGTTGGATTTGCATGTTATAAAAACAATTTTTTAGATACTGTTGATTGCTATCTTAATTACATTTGCATCTGTTATTTAAAAGATTGAACGTCTGAAACACCTAGGGAATATTTTATGAGATTTACACTGTTTCATGTTATCTGCTTCAAATTGTAAGATAAAGTGGAAAGATTGTTCACCTTAAAGTTTTACGATACTTAAACTTCATAAGTAAGCTCCTCTATTTTTATTATAAATATTATATTAATAAATATATAAATAAAAAGTTTCAAAATGAAAAATATGAAAATTATATTTTATTAATTTTAATTTTTCTATAATGTTTATAATGAATGTTTATAAATTTAAGTGTTATTTTGACTACTGATATTATTGCCTGTTATCATTGTCACTGCCTGATTATTTTAGTATAATTTAAATTCATTTAATAATGGAGAATTTTAGTGGCTCTTCATATGTATAGTTTTTTGGTAATTCTCTACATGCATAATTTTGTGGCAATTGATGCCTTGTGACAACTTCAGTATGTGATAATTTTCATAACAGTAATTTTTTTCGTTGATGAATTAGTGTTGTTGGTAGCTGCTTACCGTAGTTTTGATAAAATGAATGTATTTTATTTTTTCTAAATCTGGGAATTTTAAGAAAAACAGCGGTTGAATTAATCGAATTTTTTATGGATATTAAAATAATGCTTGATGACGCATTGATTGCTTTGTTATTCAGTTAATAGGTGATATGTCTTCAGACTGTTTTAGGCGAGGCGTTTCTCACTAACATACAGTTCTTAATATTTTTATTTTTTAATTCATTGAGTTATGTGAGTTACTTTTATTTTATTTTTGATGAAAAATTTTGATCGGATATTATTTCTTCTTATTTTAATGTTTTGCTAATTACATGTAAAAAACTTAATTTCATTTAGCTTAATATGGAAAAATGAAGTTATGGTAACTGATTAGTATTAATAAAAGTAGGATATGTAATTACTTTGAATTTTGGCTAGTCTTATTTTGTATTTCAGTTTTTGTCTGAATTTCTTTATCCTACTTATAATAAAATAAAAGTCAAATGAATAGTCATAAGAAAGGTGAATTATCTATTAAAATAGATTTTTACGTATATGTATGTATATTATTAAAGCGTGTTGTATAATATTAAAAGTTTATAATAATTTGCTTTTATAATTTTAGGCTTTTAATGCTTTCTAAGAAACTGCCACTTTGTAGTCCTGAAGTCAGTTTTTGGATTGCATTTACGATAATGAATTTTTTATTTTTTCATCAGAAAATCTGGTTACTGCTACGGTAGATGCAACTAATATGTTAAAGTCAATTGTAAAAGTATTTTCAGTTATTGTTGAAGGCAAAAATATTCGATGCATTTCTGGAACACGATTATTGTTATGTTCAGTATCAGAACAATCAAAAAATGATAAGGGGAAAGTTGCGAAAAAAATAACATCTCCTAAGGTGAATCAACAATTTTCAAGGAACTTATTATTAAAGTTCTACCAGAAATCAACTCAACCGAAAAAGAAATCTGTTGATCACATTCGACTTATCACCGCTGTGCGTGCAATGAATGATTACTGTTTAAATCCCAAAGATTTGACAGATCTTCCACATCAAGTATGTTTCATTATTTGTTAGGGTATTTTTTATTCTTATTATCTTTTGATTTGCATGAATAGAATAATATTTTAATATTACAGATATTGAAAATTTATTTCAGGTTCGTCGAAGTCCATATATAGGAGAACCTCCTTGCATAATGTATTTGGAATCAGATGTCATTGCTCGGGCTGTTAATGTTCATGGAAGCATTGAAGCTTTGCAAAAGAAACAATTTGTACGGAATACTTTGAATCGTGCTAAGCAAGTTAGCTCTCATTTGGGATTTGATCAGATTCGAACATCTTCTAATTTCCAAAGCAAAGAACGACGTGGTTTGATGACAATCAGCTCAAGTCATGTAGTTTTCACAGCTATCGCTGTTAACTTCATTAATTGTTCTTTGAAATTCTTTTTATGGATTCATACTGGTTCGCACAGTCTTTTTGCTGAATCTATTCACTCTTTGGCTGATACTTTAAATCAGGTACACTTTTACAAATTTATTATTTAATTTGTTTTGTATTTTGAAATTATTTTGAAAATAAGCTTAATGCATTTTTCAAAAGTTAACTGTTGATTTTATTTATCTATATATACTGTGAAAGAAGTTTATCATAAATGATTTTCAGATCATTTTGGCGTTTGGTATATACCACAGCGTGAGAAAACCTGACACAATGCATCCGTATGATATTTTTGCTTTTAGTATACAAATCAGTTTTATATGTTGTTTTATGATTTAGTTATGGATATTCTAATGCAAAATATGTGGCTTCTTTGGTTAGTGGCGTAGGAATATTTTGTTTTGGTACGGGTCTTTCGTTTTATCATGGCGTTCAAGGCATATTGCATCCTCAACCTCTTGAATTTCTACAATGGGTTAGTCAAAATCATTGTTTAAAAAAACTTATTTCTAGTTATTATTTCAGATTGATATTTTAGGCGTTTCCTTTGCTTGGAATATCCTTTATTTCTGAAGGAGGTTGTAACTGAATTAATGTGCAAATAAATATTGGTTAATAATTTTTCCAACTTTAGGAACATTTATTTTGGCATGGAGAGAATTACGTCAAAAAGCAAGAATGGAAAATATGACAGTAACTAATTATGGTAATCTTTGCATTCTTTATAGAATATTTTTTAGAAAACTTATTTTATTTCAACATGGAATTTTAAATGTTTAGTTCTTTCGAGTGAAGAACCAAGTTTAAGTGTGATATTTTTGGAAGATCTCGCCGCCATACTTGGAGTTGGTGTAGCAGCAACATGTATGGGAATGTCGGTTTATTTTAACAATCCGCTACCAGATGCTGTTGGATCTCTGATAATTGGTAGTTTACTTGGAGCTGTTGCTACACTGATTATCAAAGCAAACGCCAATCATCTTGTTGGACGGTTAGCCTTTAATAAATTCTAATAATTTCTCTTCATTACTTTTATATTATCATTATTTTTAGATCTATACCTCAAGAAGAAATACTACAAATAGTGAATGGTTTAGAGGAGGACGTGATGATTAGGTGATGCTTGTGAAAAATATTCCCTTTTCTATCAGTGTTCTTACATAGATGTCCAGCATATTAATGTAACTATATTTTTTACAGGGCAATTCATGACATCAAAGCCACGAAACTAGGAACAAATAAAGTTCGTTTTAAAGCTGAAATTGACTTCGATGGACGCAATGTTACAAGAGCATATTTAGAAACTTTAGATTTGAAAAAACTTTTACAGGTATTATGTAATGCTTATACTTGAAGAAGATACTGGATTAAATTTTTAGGAGGTGCATTTATTACAAACTGAAGGTGAATTGGAGAATTTTTTACTGGAACATGGCGAACAAGTTATAGATCGTTTAGGTGCTGAAATTGACAGAATTGAACAAGAGTTGAAGGTGGGCATCTATGCTCTTATACATTTTAATAATGAATTTGTATTTTTAGAAAAATTTTCCAGAAATACGTCATGTTGATTTAGAAGTTTTGTGATAAATAATGATCTTAAGGAATTCCAAATTTCTTTCAGTTTTAAACAAAAGAACAGAAAAGTATTATTATGATAAAGAAGACATTGACGTGTTATCAATTTCCTGTTCTTAAAATTTTTTTCTTTATGCAATTTTAAGATGCATTTTTCCATTTGATTAATTACCAAAAGAAGTGAAATATTTTAAGAATAATAAATAATTTATACAATAAAATCGCAGTATACTACTGACTACTGTGCAAAGGAATACTTTTTAAAATGCTAAAATGACAAACGAGTTTAAACTTTAAAAAATAATCTCAAATGAAATACACTTTATTTTTTCAATATTTATGTTTTCAAATGCAAATTTTCTATTACACAGTATCCAACCCATTTACACGAAAGCAAATATTTGAAGATATACTCTTAACATAACAGATACAATAATATATTGTAATGCATTTAGACTTTTTAACAAGGAAATTGATAAATAGATACTCTTTTTATTGATTTCAAAATAAAAAAATAATATCGTGTAAAACAAAGTATACTGTGACATAATTATTCTTTATCATCGCTGATGATAAAGAATAAGACATTTTGAAATAAGCATAACCGCAACGATTCTCATTATAACAAGGCCAACGTATTGTTTATAAATAAAAACCGGCAGTAGAAATATTATTCTGATTTAAATAACTTCACATCTGTATGCAGAAACAATTCTCACTTAAGCAGGTTTACTTCTGATCATCTGTCTTAGAAAATAACGAAGGACTGGATTCTCGATAGTTCTTCGAAACAATGCATAAATATTCTGTTCCAGGTCCATAACAAGAATCCGTACTCAGCTGCACCAGCTAAAGAAAAGCTCGTCGAGGAAAACTTTCAATACAAAAAAATACAACTTACCTGCTTCAGTTTCCACCCATCTGACATTGAAGAGAGAAGACTAGCTACTTCGCGATCATTGCACTGTAATGCACGGTAAACAAACTTGTTCTAAAAAATATGAAAATATTTAACGCTAAGTCAATACTATTAGTATCTTTACTTTCGAATTGTGCTGATCTCTATGAGCAATTCTTTCTTTACAAAGTTGAATCAAACCTGGCAAATTGTAAAACTCTGCTTCTTCCAAAACCCCTAAAATATTACAGACCATAACTAATTGTTTCTTAACTATATGACTGTGATTATTTATATTTTTTTGAATTTCATTTTAAATACTTTAATAATAAATTTTATGTATTCGAAATGCACATTCATCTGTTCACATTCTATAATTAAATAATATAATAATATGAAATAATAATGATGATAACCTTCTTCGGAAAGATGCTTACTGATGATCAATTTTCCGTGTCGAAGATAATCCAAAACTGGCGTAAAATAGTCAGGATTTCGATCAATCAAATAGGCATTTTCACTATCCTAAATATAATAACAAATAAGATGATATTTAAAAAATTTTAACTAAAAAATCCAATTACCATATCAGAAGGTAACAAACCTTCACAAAGACTTGATAAAAAAGAGTCTGGAAAACGATTAATTGTTTGGCGAGTAGTCAGAAATGTTCTACCCCCAACATTCAAACGAACCCAACGGCCTCCTGTTTTCATGGAAAAGGTGCTTTCATTATTTTGAGCAACGGTTTCAGTCAACATTTTTTTCTAAAAAAAGACAAAAAATTCCAATCTAGGAATAAAATTTCATGTGGTACATTAAAATTACAATAATCGATAATAATTCACTTTCAATAATAAGTAAAAATTACATATAATCTTAATTTTAATAAAACTGCCGATTTAATAACTGGAACTAATCACATAAAATTCATTTTTCATAAATACTAAAATTTAATTATACTTCAATTACATATTTTAAGCATGTCAAATGTATACATTAATAAAAAAAAAGACTAGATATTCAAGTGAAAATAAAGTCTAACGTAAAAGAAAAATAAATCCACTTATTACTGTAGGAATATAATTTTTGAAGGTACAAATTTATTTAACTTAAGAAGAGTAAAGCTTTCTTTGCTATAAATTATTATTAAACATTTTTTGAAATAAAATTTGATTCGTGTAATATTATATTAATCAATTTATTTAGAAATAAAACTTCCGTTTCATTAAAAAAAGTATGTTATTCGAGCAATTAATTCATACTTCTGTGTAGTATATTATTTCAATAAATTTTTTAAATTAAATAAATGTTCTTTTAAAATTAATATTCATTTAAATCATTAGCTATAATAATATTTGATAATTTGAAAACCCAGTATTGGGAGATGTTTTCAGAAACATTTTATTTTTTGAGATAGTCAATAAAATATTTAAGGGTTGTTTTAATGTTTTAAAAACATAATTTTCATATAAAGAAATTGAATTTATTGATACTTCATTTTTAAAATTACAGTACATTACACTGAATTACAGTACCTCAAGTCAGGTAACATGTTAACGTTTTTATATTTTGTTTTTTATATGAATTTCTTGAAATACACTTTTGCCTAAAAATTCTGGTAAATTTTGAAAATTGATTTGTTTTTACTTCAGATATTTTGCAATTCAAGCAGTTAGATCTTATATTCAGTATTTGGTGCATATTATTATTAGGTATTTTTTTAGAAATGTTTGATATGTACTACAAATTTCAACAGATGCCAAAATTAAATTTAATACGGTGGTTTGAAGTTCGCTGCACTTCTGCTTTCATTCGAAGCTTTTTGTATTGTTTCAATATTGTTACTTGGGTAAGTATTTATTGCTAATTTACATTTTACTCCTTTAAAAATATTATTTAAAATGTAAAGTGTTATACTTATATCATGAAATTTTCATTATAGATCCTTGGTCTTGTTTCACTTGGAATAGGTATTTGGTTATACACAGAAAGAACGGATTATTCAGATTTGACATCTCATGCATTTGGTGCATATAGCGCGTCAGCATTATTTGGAGCAGCCGGCGCCACAATTATTATTGTTGGCTTTGTTGGATGCTGTGGCGTTTGGGCTGAAAATCGCAGTTTCATTATTTTAGTAATTATATATATACATGTTTATATATCATTAATTTCTCACATTTAAATGTTTAGTATATGATTCTTGTTGTACTGCTATTCATAATTGAACTAACAGCAGCAGTTTTGGCTTTTATTTATAAAAGCGAGGTAATTGAACATAAATTTTTACTGTTATTACTACGTTAGTATAATAATATTTAAAATATGCATAATGAAATGTTGATTTTTAATGTAGATGACGGAAATAATACGACTAGAATTGCGTAATCATCTTCTTGCACCGTATGTATCCGAACATGCACGTGATTCGAAAGGATTGCGCATCAGTTGGGACACTCTTCAGTCAAAAGTATGTATTTTTATTGTAATATAAAAATATAAGTTACTTTACGAATAATTATATTAATTTTAGTTTAAATGTTGCGGAGCCGAAAGTTATAAAGACTGGGCTGGTAAAGTGCCAGAAAGTTGCTGTGATCCATCATTTTTTCATGAAAATGGAAGCATGATTAATTGTGGGCGCATTAATAAGCCGAACATATTGTTCCAAAAGGTAAGCGAAAATGTTTTATTGGGAAAATGAATTGTCACGATGCATCTTTACAAGATAGAACTGAACATATTTTAAATTAAAAAACTGTTCAATATTTTATTCTACATGAAATTATGAGAATATTGAATTCTTTGTTGTAAATGTTGAAAGTTTGCTTTCAGGGATGCTATGAAGCATTTAGTGATTGGTTATTAGAACATATGCAACTTGTTGGCGCGATGGGTATATTTTTGGCGTGTATTCAGGTAATATCATATTCATAGATTATAATATGCTTATACATAGTGGGTTTTCACGTTTCAGGTATTTGGCTTGTTAGTTTCTGCATTACTTTACGTAGATATTTTCAAACGTGAAAGAAACAGAGGAAAAAATTATCAGCTGTGCAGTCGTACAGAAACTGATTCCAGAAATCAACGAAATACTTCTTATAATTGATCCCGTTACTGCTTTTTATTGTTTCAAAAACTGATTTAATTATTTTGCATAATGCTATAATTTCCTATGAAACTCATATACAGCATTTTATTGGAAAATGTTTTTCTTGTTTTTTGAATAAATATTAAAGAGATTTATTAAATGATGTAGTTATGTCGTTGGATTTGCTAATTGCAATAAGTAGAATAATAGTTTTTATCTTTGACAATAACAGTTTTTAAAGTTTAAATAAAAACCATTAATCAAATGCTGTAACTATAAAGTATACCATGCTCAATATTTATTTTCAAGTGCCGTTAAAAGTTTGAGTTGATCAGTATTTCAGTTAATTAATGAATCAGGCATTCTGATTCTTTTTCAATGAGATTGTTCGAAAAGTTTTTAACAAAACAGCATCTTTGATCTCACTCACTATTACAAATTATAGTGTAAATTATTATTTGAAACAATAAAAAATTAAATTATGCAACAGTTTATGCAGTTTTTTGTGAATATTCATTTCATGAATTTCCTGTTACGTAAAATGATGTATGCTTGAGAAGTGAAAAAATGAAAAATTTAAAATAACGCATTTCTAAGAAGAATGACATGAACTGTAATGAAAAAAATTAAAATTCTATGTAATAATAATAATAATAATAATAATAATAATAATAATAATAATAATCAGTTTCAAAAAAACGAGTGTAGCAAAATGGAAAATTATTTTTTTTTGCAAAAATTATTTCTCAGAACAAACATTTTGCTGTTGCTCTGCTTTTTGTGCTCAATTGCAATTGCAAATTTCACAAAAGCGAAATGCATGTTTTGCAAAAAATTTTTTTTTAATAAATGGAAAAACCAAGTTATACAATTTTTTTCTTTGAATAAGACGACGATTTTTTTGCATTATACAATTAAATTTTTTAGACAATAAAAAAATTTTGCTGAATATAGTTTTTTGGTTACCTGAATTTCCAAATTTGACGTCGCGAGTTCTGAATCATTTCCCAGCCCTTCAAGGTTGCAGTCCCACAACTCTTTTTTTCTGCCGATACTGCCAGAGGACATGGAAAAAAACAGAATATAAAAAATATTTCTCATCTTGGAATATGGATTTTTTTTGCAATTAAAATTAAACAAAAAAATGAACGAACGGTAAAGTTAGATGGAATATTTTTCAGTATCGAAATTTCTGTATTTCAGAGAAGAAAACAATTGCATTATGCAACTAGGAATGCAAATTAGGAAATGTATCAATGCAAATAAATATCGAAAACGATGATTGTTTGTCAAATATGTAAAGATTAATTTTTAAAATTTTAATTGTTATTTAATTTACAAATTATAAATTGTATTTGAAACTTATAAATTTGGTTTTTTATTGTTCCGATTGCAAGTTTCACATTTGAGAAGAAATTTCCATATACTGTTTATTATCTGATGCGAATAAAGAAATATTTATTTTCTTTTATTAATTTAAAAAATTTATTTTACTATAAATTGTGTTTGTTTGGAACGTTGATAAGAAATATGAAGTGTGTGACTTGTTGATGAATGAGATATTTTTTCTTTTCTGCTTTTTGGTTAAATTTATTATTATTATTACTAATAGTGAATTCGATTGTATTTTTATTTTTGTTTGTGGAAGGCATTTTGATGTATATATTTGTTCAGGTCGTTTGGATTTGCGAAATCAGGTTGAAGAAATCTTCATCATCTTGGTAGAGTTGCTCTCTGGACAAGATGAAGGGTATGGGATGTGGGATGTGGGGGAAAGGGGTAGGAGGGAGGAAAGCAGGCAGATGAAAAGAGGTAAATTCAATTTGAAGAGGGGGGGGAAGAAAGCAGTTGTTCTATTGACACGTCGTGTGCTCAGCTCTAGCCTGCCGTGTGGTGTGTGTGTGTGTGTATATGCACGTGACACATGCTTCATATACTATGCGTGCAGGCAGATGGAGCTTCGTCTGAAAATTCATTGCTAAGCGAAATTGTTTGTTAGCTTTGAAATTCGCATTTAGCAATGCAAAGCCAGTTGGCGCAATATTTCTTCCTTTCGCTTGAAAATTGCTTACCAGGGGCAAAAGCAACTGGTAAGCAAATTTGCAATTCAAAATTGGTCACTTGGTTGGTTAGTTGTTAAAGCTAGTCAGTTTTGTTATTATTATTAAGCTAACTAGTCAGTTACTTTTTTGTTCAATATGAATTTATTCTTCACTTTCCAGTGGTTTATTTAAAAAAAATTTTTGCTACACTACAAAATATCACGTGAGAAAAATTATGTTCCCTCATATTTGCATTCTTTTTCTTCCATTATTGATTAATTGTTGCTATTTTATAAAATCAATTGTCGACAAATGTTGAAGAGAAAGAAGCTTCAGAAAAGCATTGATCGATCGACAGATGTTGGTTGTTATATCAGCTATTGGTTGGTTTGTTGGTTAACTAATAATATCTATCTGTCTACACACACATATATATATATTTAAGTGTGAAGCGAATGTGTATGTATGTATAAAGCTTTATGCGGTAGATTTTCTTTTCATTATTACTCTTCCAATCTTATCATCAATAATAAGCACAGCTGAAATTGACTGACTGATAAAATATAAACGAACGCGTTCATGGATTTTTATTATTTTTCTTTTCATGCTTAACGCATTCATGTTCACCTGCTTTTCAGAATAATTTTTTCGTTGTTTCTCGAATAGAAATGACCATCGCGATATTTTTTCAACAACTGCAAGTCAACAACAATTACTGCTTCAATATATACTGATTATATCCAACTGTTGCACAAACAACTTGCATCAATAGAAATCGAGAGAGAGAGAGATACAAGGTGAGTGAAGTAAGAAAAAATTTATTTATTTATTTATTTATTACTGTAATGTTTATTTGTCATTTTAAATAAAGAAATTATACAATCAACCACCCACTCGTATTCAGCTAACATACGACAATGCCAAAGTGCTGACGGGCAAGTGGCCGTCATACGGTGGCGACCGAACAGATCTGTGTCATTGCCTTTCCGCTTCTGTAGTAACGTGTTTTGTTCGTACCAGGTACGGCCAGCATTGTTCACAGACGACCGACGTTCTCTTATTCTATTTTGGAACACGAGCGCAGGTTCCTCCTGCAACTTGTATTCAATCACAATCAAGTGATCATTGGAATTGTTTTCATCGACAACAAATCACATATACTAAACAACTAAACAACAACAACAACAACAACAAACAACAGCAACAACTTATTATTTATTATCATTATTATCGTCTGCATTAAAATTACATCACATCACAATCACGGCATATATCCGTTTGTTGGATTTTGACAAATAGTAGCAATTTTTCTCTTCTGTTCACTTTCCATGATTCATCATCAACTACAATTTTCTGTCCTCTTATGCATTCACTGTTTGCCAGCATGACGAACGTATGTTATTTTTTCTTTCTTTTTTTATTTTAAATTATTGTGTTCAATATTTATTTTATAATATTATTCAATATATACATGCACAATATGAAAAAAAATAATAATTATCGATCGATCGTAATTTTCATACTATACATATGTAACAACAGTATTTCATCGTGAAATTTGTATTTGATTTGCATGTTCAAATATCGTTTTCATCAATTTTGATCTTCGTCTTTTCTTTTATAATTTGTTTATTTCAAATGCAAACAATTAATTAATCCATCGTAAAATGTTAATTCTTTTATTTGCATATTTTACTATTTATTCCAATTGTTTTATTCTACTATCGCTTACATAATTCCATTGCTCTGTAATATTTGATTTTTTTTCCACATTTTTAATGCTTTTTTGTTCAAATTATAATTTTAAAACTGCAGAAAGTTACATATTAATCAAGATAAATTTAATTCAATTTATCATGCGGTCGCATGTATTTAATTTCCATTTGTTATACATATTGTGCAGTTTCAAAAGCGGGAACTTTGACAAATTGTATTTTATAAAAGTTTATTTAAAATGTAAAATAAATAATATTTCATTGAATAATATTGTTTCATTTTTCAAACGGTGATTTATCAATTTTTATCACAAGTCAGTTGAAACTAGTTTCTCTTTTTCCTCACGTGTTTGTCAATTGAAATGTTGAGCGGCTAATTGAGAGCAAAACACAGGGACAGTAGGTCAGTAGAATTTTTCAGTCGGTAGAAGTGAGGAACAAACTGGCACTGTATTTTTATATCAAAATTGGCTTAATAAAGTTATCTTCAACATTCCGTTGACTGTAGGAACATACAGGAAACAGGAACGACATTTATATATATTTCTACTACTCTATGCCAATGTTCTCAAGTCTCTCAGTTGTATTAATTTTAAGCTTACACTTGAATATCTTCTTGTCATTGCATTCTACTTTTTCCTTTTATCAATTTATTCGTCAAAATACTAAAAATAATATATATAATTTTTTTTCAAAATTCCGTTTTCTTTTTGAATAGATATTTTTGACCTTGATTATTTTTTTATATTGAAATGTTAGTGTTGTCTTGTAGCAGAGAAATGCAATTTTTTTAACTCAGTACTGCTCATCTGTAAAGGTCACAGTCTTCTTCTTTTCATTAGATCAGTATAAAAATAGTCAAATTCGAACTTGAACAGCTAACAATTGACAGACACGATAAATAATCAATTTGAAATTTATAAAAAAAATTTCTTTTGAATATCATCCTATTTTTGCTTTTTCACTTATTTATATCATTCATTGTTCATAATTTTTGTACATACCATGTATATATGTATTAAATTTGAAATACTGATTTATTTTATTGTTGTTTCATATCTTTGAAGTTCAAGTTTATTTACTTGAGAGGAGAAAGAGAGCCTAGATGCTAATTTTTAAAGAAAAACCTCTGTAGCTGTAACTCTACAACGAATATAAAAACTTTTGTTTTCTTTTCATTTTTTATAAATTAAGGACCGCAAATTTTTTTTCAAAATTAATTTCTAACATTAAAGTTATTTTTAAATTTAGAATATTATATTTTTTATTCCAAATTTTTGATATGATTTGTCTTTGTGTGTGTGTGTGTGTGTGTGTGTGTGTAATATTTTTATATTTTGATTTATTTGTTTCTCCAATGTGGCGAAAAATGGAAAATGAAATAAATCTGTTGCAGAATAATGATGCAATATGATGCAAAATGTTGTTTAAATATTCTAGAATGACCGATATAATTTGAGTAATAGAAGTATAGATATTGACAAAAGTGACCGAATTCCGTAAAGTGCTAGACGGTGACTACATTTAGACCCATTTTTTCAATACGAACTTGTATTATTTTGTCAGATTAAGCGTGGAAAGTATGTTAATTTGTTCCAACGAAGGAACAGATGGTTGAGTTAGACGAAGGTACAAGTAAATCCGCCTCTCAACCGTCTGCTATTTTGCTGTCATGTGCCAGGCGCCGTTGTATAGTCGAGATTTTTAATGCATAAGGAACACGGTGAAAACAAGTTCAGCTTAACCTGGAGGCACGTTTTTCTTCTTTTTAAGTCAATCGTGCTGATCTGTAATTGCACATTTATTCCAGCCGTTCAATCAGAGTAGCGGTTGTTTGCGATTTATTTCTCCAACATTCCATATCTCCAACATACATTATATCATCGTATATTCTTTCTTCTGTTCGCTGTGTTCAAATAATTTATTTATTCGTCAAAATAGTTTTCATTTCATCAATTTCCTGGCAATGTTTCTATGTGCAATGATGAATTGTCGTTTTGCTAATTTCGCATTCAGCAAAGTAATGAAAATACGAATTTGACACTTATTATTGGAAAAAATTAAACTTGCTATATGCCGTAATAATAATATTGTATATGTTTTAGGAGAAAATTGCACAGAGTTTACTTTTGCTTTGTTTTGCATCATTTGTTGCCTCAGGAAGCATCCCGCACTCTTCTTCTTCTTCTTCTCGTGTGGTGGTGGATGTTGACGTTTGTACGTCAATCAATGCCATCCTGAATGTTCAGGGTGACGCATGTCGATGCTTTGCCTCTGGAGTTGGATCCGGTGGTCTCCACATAGCGGAACATGTTGTCCATTTGGAAAATAATTCTTCCACTATTCTTGATCCGTTGCCATGGATAGGCTGTACTCGAGAGCGGATGCCGGCCATTTATCGCGCTTTGGATGCTTTGCCGAACGATACAAAATTGCACAAACTTTGGATATGGGATAGCTTGGTGCCAGTGGTGCCGCAGAAGCTGTTCGCAAAGTTGCAAGTGAAAAACCTCATACTCGAAGGAAGTCACGTTGGGCAGTTTTTTCCCAACGTTTTCAAAAATCTCGGCAACAGTTTGGAAGTGCTAATATTGAAAAGCAACATTATCTACCGTGTCGACGCATCCTTGTTTGAAGGTTTGGCGTATCTTCGAGTTTTGGATTTGAGTTCAAATCAACTTTCTCAACTTGGTCCCAGTTCGTTTGGTGGAAATTTTTCAAAATTGAAAACACTAAATTTGCATCACAACAACATTTCGATTATCAAAGAAGATGCTTTTCGTTATTTGGAAAATTTGGAAACGCTCAACTTGGCTTACAATAACTTGCAATTGGTCGAAGTGAACGTTTTCAACGGTTTGAAAAATCTTCGATATCTCACTTTGGAAGGGAACAATATTGAAAGAATTGCTCTTGGCGCTTTCGATGGTCTGTTGCATTTGCAGTCGCTGAATCTTGGTCAAAATGCTTTGGTAACGGTCCACTTACCAACACTCCCGAATCTCAGGGAGCTTTTGCTGAACAACAATTCATTCCAACGTATCGGAGATATTAAGGTTCATTCGGCATTGCAAGCGTTGGAGTCGTTCTATTTGGACGAGAATGAAATTGTCCAATTGGATGCGAATCAATTTTTGTCATTTCCTTCGATGAAGGTGCTCTCTTTGGCATCGAATCGTCTTTCCAATTTGCATCCGGACGCGTTCAAAGGTTGCTGTTCAACTTTGGAAGTTTTGTCATTGCAAAGAAATCAAATTGAATCTCTTCCCGATGGTTTGTTTGCTTCGATGGGCAACTTGTCGAAATTATTTTTATCCGAAAATAATTTGACCAATCTGGATGAGAACATCTTTCACGGCATGGAGCAGTTGAACGTTCTCAGCGTATCCCACAACCGTCTCAGAGCGTTTCATCGTCGAGCGCTTGTCAATTTTCAAGCACTTGAAAAATTATATCTCAATGACAATCAACTTCGCACCATCGACAACACTTCCCTAACTGACATGCCAGATTCGTTGTATTTGCTTGATTTATCAGGTAAATTATTGAAATAATATTCCATTTAAAAAAGAAAATTCTTCTATTTTCACTTGTTTAAGATAATCCTTGGCGGTGCGATTGTGAATTGATTTGGTTGGCACATTGGATACGTGAAAAAGGCGACGTGTTGGTCAATGATGCCATGACTCAGTGTGTAGAAAATTCTATTCAAATAAAAGCAATTGCCGATGATTTAATAAGTTACTGCGAAAGTGGCAATGGAACAGTTTATGGTCATTTGAGTCGAAACGACAATTCGAATGATTATTGGATTTCTGTATTTGGTATCTTGCTCAGTGTTGTGTCATTGTTGATTTTAGCTTCCATTGCTCTACTGTACGTTCAAGATGGTCGTCTATTAGCTAAATACAATGATCTTAAGCGAATACCATCCGATATGGTGACGCTCATACCGCAGAGAAATGAACGAATATTATATCCCATTTATGAGAAAAACTAACCACTACCATCATCACTCTTACACTTTTTTTCAAAAACTTTGATCTTTTTAAGAATGTGTTTATTATTTTTTTTTGCTTTTCTCTTCCATTATTAGTGTGCCAATTCGAATTATGGAAGGAAATTGACTTGTAGTTGCAGTTTCTAGAGTTATCGTTTCAAACGTAAAGCTGCTGTATGATATGACTCATCTGTTACAAGATACGGGAATGTTCTAAGTCGACTCATTGCAACCGTTCTGTTGTCAGTTAAACAACGTAAGAAGCGGTATTCATTATTATTATTATTATTATTATTATTATTATTATTATTATTATTATTATTATTATTATGCTGTTATTTTGTTGTTAAATAGAAATGAAAAGAAAAAAAAAACGTTTACAACTGTACAAACTCCCCTACGTCTAAGCAAGACAAACGTGGAGTTTAAGCTTTTTCCATTGTTACGGGTGAATTTGTACCTTTTGTAAAATAAAAACTGTTTTCATCTCATGATCATCATCATAATATGTGTGAATGCATGCATGTTTTTCTTTTTCAACTGAACTTGGCATGTTGAAAATATCCACGTTAAAAACTTAAATCTTCGAAAAAAATTTTTATATTATTATTTGGCAATTTTTTTATTTTAAAGATGTGAAATTTACACAATTGAAAAAAAATTAGCAATTTAACAATCACAATAGATAAGGAAGCAAGCAAATAAACAATTTCACAACGAGAGCTATATGCATGCATATGTGTAATGAAATGATAATTTAATTACCAAATCTTCAATGTAATAGTGATGATAATTTTGCATTATCGTCGTAAAGTTTATTTGTTGTGGTAGTAAAAATTTTCAATCACTTGTTTGCAAAAAAAATCAATTTACTGTAGAAATATGTAGAATTAGATGTTTTACACACAAGCTTTTATTTATTATAAGAATAATTATGTTAATTAAAATTTTGTCAAAAAATTAATAAAACTGAAAAATAAATCAAAATCCGAGTTAACGCTTTAATAGTAATGCATTTAAAATTGATGCAAATACACAAGAAGAATTGATTGTGCTGATATATTATTGAATAAAATGCATTTCATTCAATAATTCATTTCAATCGCTTTTCTTTTAATTGGATATTACAATTATAAAAAAATTTCAGTTGAAATTTGAAAATTATTTTACTTCAAATTTTTCATTCAGATAAATATACGCGTATGCAGTGAAAATAAGCTAACATGCATTAATAATAATATAGTATTAAGTACGTTCTTTTGAACCGATGTCATGGCAACAACGACTCTGATAAATACAAATGTCAACATGGCAGACTTTTCTTCTTGTTCTTTTGCTGCATTGCACATGAGAAAGCGAGCAAGAAATGGAAAATGTATTGATAATCCGCTTTATTATTTATTATTATTATTGTTGTTGTTGTTGTTGTTTTTACATTGCTTTCAAATAAAGCCTTTTCATGGTGTGCACGTTTCCATTAGTTTCCTAGAAGATGTCACATCAGAAGAGCTCAAGCAACAATTTAAAAGATTTGGTCGCAACCTGGGAACTGTTGCTTAACGATGGCTTGCATAAAATCGAATTCGAACACGGCACTTCTTCAGGAAGAAGGGTAATACGTGTAGATGGAAAAGTAATGATTACTTGTAAATTTTTTATTAAAATAAATTATCAGTCGCTTTATGCATTTTAAATTCAATAAATCTAGGAAGTTTTCCGTAGAGATTGGGTATTCAAGCTTGTCGGTTGTGAAACATTTGTACTTCATGGTGTCAGTTGTAAAATCATCATCGAGGCATCGGGCATTTTTGCTTATCAGTACACATTGGAAGTTAATGGGAAGTCTTTTGAAAAATTTTCTGAACAAATGCGAAGAGCATTGAAAATTTGGGAAGTGAAGCTCAATGGATTCATTTACAAAATCTGTTTAGGTATGCAAACATTTGATTCACTTTTATTATCCAAGATGATCTTTCAGTATTTGTTGAATTGCTATTTAAATCTTCTATAACTCTCTTTCAATACAACAAACTCATAAAAATATATGTTTTGATTTATTAATAATCAACTGCTATTTATATTATTTTTAAATAAATTACATCAATCAATATGATAAAAATTTAAATTTTATAACAACATTAACAAAACATAATTTATAAACATTTTCACTTCGTCACCACATTTTACTTTAAAGGTGCTTTGAAAGTTTTAAAACATTTTTTCACTATTCTGTTTGTGCAAAAAAGTTTCCTGAACAAAAAGTACTATTTCGAATATGTTAGGAAATCAAAGTCTTCATCTGCTACAACTTTTCCACCTATATATACTCACAACTCATAATTTGTTAAATTAATCAACGTTTTTTTTAATAAAAATAAAGTTTAATTCAGCTTTTTTAAGAAAAAAAATTTAAATAAATTCTAAGCACAAGCAATATAATATTCTTCAGTAAATTAACAGTAATTAAATAATACTTATTGCTAATTACAACAAGGTATATTCATCATTCATACAACTTTCCGTACTTTGTGTTTGCTGTTATCATAAATAAATCCTACATTTCTTGTTACAGAATGTAATGTCATTACATAATTGCTGAATTTTTATTTTTAAATTGATTTTACATAATTAAATTCCATTTAAGAAAAAGAAAAACTGGATGTATATGTAAATGGAAAAATTATCGAAAGTCACGTAAGTATTTTGTAATTGCAAAATATGCTCATGCACATAAAATTAATTTTATAAAATCATAAGTATTTTAGAACAACAATTAGTTTAACATATTTGAGATATTATTATGGATATTTAATATATTTATAACAGTAAACATTTCTTTAAAAATTGATTTTCGAAAGCAACTGAAGAAATAATTTATTTGCACTAAAACTGTCATATGAAAAAATTTCATTTTTATCATAATTTATTAGTTAGCAATGATGCAATAATAATTTAACTCATAAGCTTTGAATATATGCATATCCTTTTATAAAGAACAATTGTTTGAATATTTCATAAATTGTTAAAGAAAAACTTAATCAGTCAATCAACTAATTGTGAATAAATAATTTTGAAACACAGGGTGAATTTGTGGACAATGGAATGGCAATAAATTTTGAATTCAGTCAACATATTGCTCGAATACAGTCTTCCAAAGCAAATGCAGCAAAATCAGGCTTAATTTACCAACTGTTTGTTGATAACAAAGAAGTGCAATGTACTGATGGATAATTTCTATTGAATTATAATATAATTGAAAATGAGCGCTTGTTTTTGTGTTATTTTTTATTTAATAAATAAAAGCATTTGTCAGAAAATAAAAAGTTTACAAAACATTCAAAAAATAGCAGAACAGCAAATGTGAGATGGCAGTTTTTATTATTTATATCAAAATCTTCGTTAGTATTAATATTCAAAAATTACACCTAAACTGTTTCAAAAAAAGAAAAACTCAAAATTTGAAATTATGTTACTACTGTTTGATGCAACCGTGAACCAGTTCAATGAATATGAAGGACAGTCAAGTAGCATAAAATATAGTGCAACTTACAATGTCAAGATGAATCATCAAAACCACTATCGAGGAAGAAATTCAGTTCTACATTTTTTTTACTGATTTCATCATTTTTAGCAAGTTTTTCAAAAATATTATCAGAAGAAATAATTGTAAGATACGGCAAACATTTCTAAGCAGAAACTGCCAACTGCCAAGTAAAAGCAATTGAAATTTAGATCATTTCAAATTAATGGTCCAGATAATTCTTAAAGATAATTTAAATGCAAGGTGTAAATTTGAAATATTCAGTTATAAATAGCAAACCATATAATATAGTAAGTATTAAACGTTTATGGCTATGAAAGCATTAGTCCTCTTCATTTGGAAATGGACCAGCAAGGATCTTCTTGATAAAAGCTAAAAAGATAAATTAAATTAAAACATGAAAATAATAAACGAGCTTCATTTTAATAAATAATGCTATTTCGGTGTTTCAAAAAATCAAAATTAAATTTACAATTTATTTAAATGAATAAAAATTAAGAAAAAAACTTCAGCTTATAAAATTTTTAAAATAGCATATATACGTATACTACTAATTTCAAAATGGAAAACAAGCAATTTTCTAAATTATATTTCATATAATACAGAAAGTTTTTGAAATAAACAAACCTTCATAATTGACCATTCCTTCAGCGTCTTGTACACCATCCAAAATCTCGTCAATTTCATCAGATTGCATTCTTTCGCCTAATCAAAACAATTAAACAAAGAACAGTTTATAAAATATACAAATTATTATATAAATATTCATGTTTAAAAAAAGTAATAAAAATTTCTTACCCAATGCTAAAAGTGAGTGTCTAAGTTCAGCAGCCATTATTTTTCCATTGCCTTCTTTGTCATACACTCGGAAACCTTCAACGTAATCATGATACGAGCCTACTTCTTTTTCTTTAGTTAGTTGTTCATATATTGGTAAAAATTCTTCAAAATCCAATCGCTTTTCTCCTATTTGAAAATAACTTTTAAAGTATGAATAAATAAACAAATAAATAATCATAAAGTCATTTTTGAAATTAAGATATTGTTTTTATTTTAAATATTACATGTGAAAAAAATTTGCATATGTTTGTGCAGATATATTAATATTATTTACCTTTTCTCTTGTATTCTGCACCAGCTGCTTTGGCGATCATGGCATTTGTAGGTTTCAAACCCAACGCTCTAACGACACAACCAATTTGTGTTGCGTCAATCTTATTATCTCCTTCTTCGTCATAAAGACTGAACATTTCTTTGCAATCTAAAATAAGTGTAAAACATTTATAATAATAAATAATAATAATAATAATATTATTATTATTATTATTATTAATGTTGAATGACAACATTATATAAAACATTCGTTTAATGCATTTGAAGAATTTGTCATAGATCAGACAGGAAACGTTTGCCCTAATTAGAATAATGAATTTGAAAAAATACAATATATATAGATATTATAGATGAATATGTAAAAAAAGAAAACATACGATCCTTGTCGATTCCCATCTTGTTCACGTTATAAACTTTTGAATATTAAAGAAAATGATGCAATTTTCAATTTCAATTGCAGCGTTAAGTGAAAAGCAGCTTTACTTCACTGAACACAGAAAGTAAACAGAAACTCGGATATCTTGAAAACAAATAAATCGACTTGCTATTCTTAACTGCTAACGTATACTAAAAGATGATTGGTGCAATTTCAAATTTAATCTTCAACCATGCATGCAGCAATGCCAACATGCATGCGAAGCAATATTCAATTCCAAATGCTTAAATGCTTTTCCAATTTATATAAATAACATTATTTTCTAATAATAAGAAATGTTTTTTTGTTTATCATTCATATAAAGTGTAACTGTCAAATTTAATATACAAATTTAAGTTGAAAAAACAACATCATAGTATTATAACGTTTTAATATACCGACTGAACTTACCGGCCAATTTGCTTTCTGGAACAGGCTAAAACAAAATTTGTTTAAATTTCAATCAATATTAAATTTTAATTCATTTTTTGAAATAATCTATAAAAATTACACTGCTTTAATAAAATGCTTATTGATCACTGTGGAAAATAAAAATAAGAGTTTCAAATTTCCATATTTTTTTTATTTTTTAATATTTATTAACTAAAAATTTTGTAGTAGAAAAAATAAAATTTTATTTTATAACTTTACGCTTTATTTATTAAATGCAATAAAAATGCTTTGATATGCAGCTAAGTTTATAGAGTTGCTAAAAAAATTTTTTTTTGAAAAGAATGAAATGAAGCTTTGGCATTTAGTTATAATAAGAATGTGAAGATGAAATAGTAGACGTGAATTCGAAATTTGATAATAACTGTTGATGAAGTAAATTCAAGAAAATGCTTACCATTTTATGAAGCTTATATTAGTGAAGTATTAGTGAAAAGTCTGGCAACAACGTTGACGTCGACTCGTATAAAGAGAGAATGAAAAATAAATACCAGACAACAACTCTCCTGCAAGCTGGCTCCAAGCAGTTAAAAGCATTTAAATAGTAGGCGTTGAAGTGTAGTTCTAAAGCTTGATGCAGCTGTTGTTGCTTGGTTTATCGTTGCCAGTTGGCAAATACTAGCTAACTAGCTAGCATGTGTAGCAGTTGGGAAAAATAACATGTCTGATTGTGAAAAACATAACCAACTGAAGCATTTCTAGCTTTGCATTGGCACTGATCAACTAACTAACTTTATACAACCATGCTTACTGCTGCTACTACTTCCACTTTCTATAACGTCATTGAACATTTCAAATCAATATATATATATATATATATATATATTCACTGTGCACAAACAGAAAATAATAAAACTCGCTCTCACGACGTGAGAATTTTTTCAAGGAATGAAATTGTACATACTATTACACTTGAAAATTAATTAACCATTACAGTAACCAATCATTACAGCAATAATTTAATAATATTACAACTCAGGTTAATTTTTAATAACAAAACAATAAAAATGAAATTTTTATTTTTTCAAAATATCACTTTCATTTCTTAAAAAACATTTCTTCTAAAGTTAAAGGCATGCTTTCATCACAGGTTGAAACATTTTCTGTTGAAAAATTATTAACCGGAGAAAATGCTGCTCTTTTAATTATTTCTTCCAAACTATCTTTAGCCTTTTGTTCTGCCGAAATTTCATCAACTTTAACATCTGCTCCCTTGAAAGCAGAAGACACCACTTCATCCCAAAACGACGGATCCGTAGTCACTGATAAATAATTCAAACAACCAAATTGTAGAGCTGAAAAATGTTTACCATTAAAATTTAACAACTTACTTAATAATAAATATTACTTACCAGATTCTGTTAACTGTTTTAAAGTAGTGAACATAAGTTTCCACTTGTCGGAATCGTTTTGAAGATTTACATTTTCTTCTTTCAAAACGGATACATCTTTATTTAATTTATTTATAAGAACTTTCTGTGATGAGTTTTCAGCCAACAGCTCCTCATATTTCAAAAGTAATTTTTCATTTTGTTGGCGATCCTCATCTAAAAAGCTTTCCATAGCCTCATACTTCGCTTTCCAGCACTATAATACAAGTAAGAACTTTAATAATTTAGAAAAAATGCTTCCCATACAACATGCCTATAATATATCAAATTATAAATGCTGACCAATATAAATGTACAGTGTAAATGAAATTCGAAATTTTAAATCTTTCATATAATAATAATAAGAAAAAATTCGCGGATTGCTAATAGAAA
>NW_003526943.1:62042-109424 GCF_000181795.1 Trichinella spiralis | reverse complement strand
TATTCATGTACATATACATATACATATACATATACATATACATATACATATACGTATGTTTATAAAACAACATTATTAATGCAATAGTTGTTTCGCTTTTTCTTATTTATTTACTATATAATTATTGAATAAAAGAAATTAATTTAAATATCTTTTTAAAATGTAAATTATGTTTTAAAATTTTGATGAATTTGTTCAAGTTACAAAAAATGATTAATGAGCATTAAGTGAAAAATCTGTCAAGTCTCTTTATTTCAAGCTGCATTTGTTGATTGGTCGCAAGTTAACATCTGGAAATTGAATTTCTTAAAATTCATCAAATTTTATTCTCTTAACTAAAAATTGATTTAAAAGAAATTTTACACTATTTATTAAATTTCATTTAATTAATTGAAAAAATTGCTTACGTTTCTGACCAATGATGTAAATTTGCTCCAACTTTGCAGAATCATCTTCTGGACGAAGATCGTCACGATCAACGTATGGGCTATCACTTAATAAGCCACTGTGAGCGTTGAAACCCCATTTATTTAACAGATCATTCAAATGTGGAAGCATCGGTGGAAGAGTTTTCATTGTTGAATTTGGAGGATTTTTCAAACCAAGCTTGTGAAGTAATTCCACTTTGACGCGTTCAATTCTTGCTAATTTCGCTTCTTCTCGAAGTAGGCAAGAAGTGCAGTTATGGCGAATATAATCTTCTAAAGTTTCATTTCCAACAGGACCAAAAGTTTGATCTTGTGTATCTTCAATACTGATTTGAGTTCCACTAATGAAATCAACCACCTTTTGTGAAGATGACATCATCATCAGCGGATGCTTATTGGTCCAAGAATGGGCGTAATTATTATTATTATCTACTGCAGCACTGTCAAACAGTTCTTGACTAAGAGATGATAGAGCTTCACTATCTAAATCTGGTTGTACTTTGTCTTGTGAATTGTACTTTTCATCCATTTCATCTTGAATAATTTCTTCATCAGATGGCTCTCCTGGGTCCACTTGGAGTAACATCCTTTCACCGGCACTGTATAATTGTCCATCAAAATCGGTCGTAATCTTTTCTAATGGCTTCGATGCGGTTGGTGATGAATCAACTGTGCTTGATTTACTCGAAGTGGTCATCAACAACAAAGTGACCAGAAAGCGGAGCATTTTGTAGTTAGCCATAGGGGTTTTCCTTAAAACCAGCACATTTTACAATGGAAATTTATTAAAATTTTCATAAAAACAATAATATAACAAAACTTAATTCAAAAAAGTGTGATACACAAAAATAGTGTTAGCAGTAAAATAGAAAAAAGGGAAAAATGAATGAATGAATGAATGAAACTTAAAGGGAAGAAAGTATACATATACGTATAATATATATATATGCATATAATGGATGTAGAAGAAAATGTTATGTATATTTGAGCAAAATTAAAGCGAAACGCAATTCAAGCTCGTTTCGTTGTTTCGAATGCTTCATTTTTAAATGCATCATGTCTATAACTAGCTTCCTACTTATTCTATGAATCTGATTTGACAGTCAGCTGGAAAAAGATAATGATTTATTTCTTTCACCCATTCTACTCTGCAGACGTATTGTGATTGGTCAGTATTGCTACACCAGCGACACACTGGACTCTCTCGATTTCTCGAACTCGTCGACAATTGCAAAAGTGAATAATGGAACAGAAAGCAAAGAAAAGTGTTTTTACTGCAGATATTCAATCAGCTTCCTCAGCTTCCACTTTTGCTAACTAAAGTTTACTTTTCCATGAAGCTCAGCAACGGTCAGTTGATGTGAAAATAAAGTAACCTCACAGAAGAAGAGCAAAGCTGACCCCTATCCGCTATTATTGATTGTTTACGGTTCTTCAGTAAGAAAACTTCTACCATAAGCCAACATGCCACATAACCTGTTTTGCATTCTTGCATTTTGAGTTTAAAATTTTTTCCCCAAAACAAAACAAACAAACAAACAAACAAACAAACGAAATAATCAGCAGCATTACATTTTTAAAATAACACCGTAAACTTTAAATTAAATTAACCAATATATATATATGCATGTATAATACGCTGCAATTGCAATATCTCTTATAATTGAAAGCAACGATTTGACCAATCTTGATCAGCTGTTGCCTTGCAAATGATGCGCAAGCATAGTTACAAGCAGTACGATAAAAGAGGGCAAAAAATATTCATTTTGATTTAAAAAGAAACTAGTTAAAAATAATTTTAGCATTTCTGCGCAAAAAATAGCAAAATGTTTGACTCGACCAGAAAAACTGATGACATACCAAGACAAGCAAATGTCGGAAATGGACTAGAAAACAATCCAACTGAAAATTTTTTGAGCAATATTTTAACAAAATGCACTTTTCTCAAATTTTTTTACGAAAAAACTGTTTGGACAATATTTTGCACAATAATTATTACAATTTCTACCAAAACTGTGTACGGTTTATGCAGAGTTTCGCTTTCAACTGCAGCTAATGTGCAATGAATGTACATTTCAGAAATTAAACAAGCAACATCAAATTATATCACACATAAGATAAAAAGCAAAGCATACTAAACACTTGGAAGATTTTATTTCTTTTAACAACTTAACATTTCCAAGTTTTACTTTATTAAAAAATTTCAATAAAAATTGCAGAAATAATGAAGTTATAGCCCAGTCAATTTTTGTAGTGCTTCTTCTGAATAAAATTAATTCTGTGCGATCATTTTGAAAAGCTTTTATTGGATGTTCAAACTTACTTTTTATTACAAGATATGACATGTCCAAAATGGCTTCAAAAACAAGTTTAGTTATAATAATTTTCAATATTACTTCAAATTTTATCACTTTCAGTCTTTATACAAAATTATAATAAAATTCCTATATTATTGATTATGCAATTTGTTCGCACTGAGGTTCCTACAACATGCAGTATTCATTGACGTACAGTGAAAATTTGCATTTACTTACATTAGCCAAAGCAAATTATTTAAAATAAATATTCACTTTGAAGTGTAATTGAACTAACTGACTGCATGCATGCTTCACAAAGCAGAGTGATCCGTTTTTTTATATTATGCGAACTTTTTGAATGTAAATTTTTTCTGCTAGCAAATATTTCAACCATGCAGTGTTTGTTAACCTTTGGAAGAAAGTGAAAGAAACATTATTCTTTTGCAAATATGATATTTCAATGATAAATAAAAGGATTTTCATTTCTAAAAAATATTGATCATAATAAAACCATAAAATTATTCAAGTTCAATAAGTGGTCGTTTATCACTGAATTTTGATTAACCACGTCCACTTGACGCAATTTTTTACTTCTTCATTAATAACCTTCTGTTTTTATCAACAACAATTTTCTTTTGTTAACAATAACTTTAGTCATTTTATTTCTACTTTTTTTGCATTCATAAATAATTTTGAATGAAATGCACTTTTTGTGTGACATCGCTGCGACGTAGGCAACGGCATGCTTTCTTCATTTTTCAGATGAATGTGAGCAATTCTTTATTTAACATCGCAGAAAGCATTTACTATTAAAAACATTTGCTACAATTTATATGCCCCTGAAATATTGCATTAATCAACTTTGAATAACTTCAGATTGGGACATTTAAATTAATAAATAAATGTTTATATATATCTACATATATATCGATAGTTAGATATTCAAATGTAGATAAAATGAATATTTCAAACTTTATATATTTAAAGAAGGCAGTTTTCTATTTTAGAAAAACGTATCATTCATGACATTTAATAACCTTTACAGCTTGCTATTTTATATTATGCTATTCCAATGGTTTGTGTAAATAATAATTTGAAAACCACTGATTTATGCGTGAACACTAGATGAAAAATGCTTAACCAGTAATGGTAAAACTTAAAATGTCGGCAATAAAAATAGTGTAACTGCTAAACATAAATTGTTAAATAAAAATGTGCAAATGAACTTTAAAACAAAATCTGCCTACTTTAAATTGCATTCTTCCATCACAATTTTTAAAATTTATTTCTATTGTAAAAAGACTAAAGCATGCATTATTTTTTTTGCAATTACAACTTATCATGTTTTTGTTAGGAATAGAAATGAGAAAATAATTTAAAAATTACCAGCAATTTATATTTATATTTATATTAGATTTTGTACACAAGTAGAAGTCGAAATTCAAGAAGCTAAAGAGTATTTAGAAAGCAAGCCATAAGTGCCTTATTATGAATTTATCATAGTCATCAGCAGATGAGCAGAAGTGAAATGAAAAATGTTGTCTTTAAAAACAATTCATCTAAAAATTTCTATGAAAATCAATAATTTTGATATTTTTATTTACGTTCAAACAAAGATAATTTAAGAAACTATGCTAGTTAGTGAAGTAAATTCATCTATAGGAATACTCTGCTTAGAACGTAATTCCGTTTTATTACACTACTGTTAATAGTATTGATTAAAACATGAAAAATGACTGATATTTCGCTAGAAAATATACTATCAGCTGTTTGATTATTTTGATATTTTATAAATTATCTATTTTTTTACATTTCAATAATTTGTGCTAATTATAATTCAAAATCAAACTTCTGCAAAAGCTTTGAATGAATTCATTTAGTATCATAATACACTGATAGCCAAATCATCGGATGAGTTAGCATTATTATTCCATATTAAAATGTTGTTAATAAATAAGTCATGTGCAAGCTCAGCCATATAATGATGTGAATATTATTTAGTTTCAAAGCAGTTTGCTATTTTTCACTATACATACTGGTTGAAAGTTGAATTCACAAAATGGAAGTAGCTAAACAAACTTTCTACTGCTTAGTTTTTAATATACTTCTACAAAATGTATTTAATTTGAAAATTACCTCTTTGCATTTTTATCTAATGGATAAAATTTTATTCACACATTTGGCACGTGTTAAGATGCATTTCATGAAACAAAGATTCAAAAATATGCATCAGTTTTGAAAGGGATGGCGATATAATATTTTTATATTATGTGAAATGAACTGCTTTCATTTAATTTCATTCTATTTTGATATGCATATCCTTAATATGTATTCATGAAATAAATTTTCTTAATTATTATTCAAGATAAAAAAATGCTCCACAAATTTTATTGAATTCATTGTTTATGAGCAACGGCAAAGATTTTTTTAATCTTGAAAAATTTATCGGAAATAATGATATGTTGAAACAATTTTTCAAAACATTTTACAAATTCTAAAAATATAACTTTTTAAAAAAGTTATAGTTCATCATTAAAAATAATGTATAATTGTTTTTACTTTTTTAATTTAATATTTCATATATTTGCTTTCAAAGAAAAATTATTGTATTATTACAAAATTTATTATAATTTATTAGAAACTATATTATTTGTGAAACATTAAATTTATTATATGCCTTACTTTCAGAATTCATAAAATTGAAACAATCACGTTAATAAAATCTAATAAACGTATAAAAGTATTTTTGTTGCACAGCAATAAAACAATTTAATAACGTCTAAACAGTGAATTTAAATGAACATATATATTTTTCAAGTATGAGATACTGCTAAAAGATTTTTCAGGAAATATTTATTAATATAACAATCGGTTCACAATCTTCACAGTAGTTTGAAAATGTCTTTAGAATAAAATTTACGCATTGAAACTCAAGTGGATATGCTATTTTCACTTTAATCATTAATCGAATCAGTCAATTTCAAAAACTTGCCACAATCGCGTTTACTTTCTATACAAAGTGGAACATTCCTATGTAATGAACCAGCAAATAAACGTCTCTTTGACATGACTTCTACAGTTCATACTTTAGACTTACTGTCAGTGAAGTTACTGTATTTAATTTACTTATAAACTGACTTCAAAAATGCATCATAAACTTGCAATTTTGATTTGAAATTTCCTGATAAAAGTAATAAATTTATCAAAAACATCTTGAGCCTTCTTTTTCTGACCTTTCGACTTTTACATTTGTTGTAAAATGACACTTTTGAAATACCAACATTGCTATTAGATGATTTTGCACTGCGTTGGAAAATGCACTAATTGATAGATTTCATTTTGAAAGATTCAATGCAATGAACTGCTATGCAAACAAAATCATACACTTTATTCAAAAATTGTTAATTTTAGTTTTTATAACTTTTGTTAATTTTAAAATTACTTATCCATTTAAAATTACATATCTGAAAAATTCAAGTTGCTTACTATGTAAAAAGTGAAATTTTTTTACAACAAAATGATTTTCTCATCTGACAGTGGCAATTACATTGCCTAAGAAATGTTTTAAAGAGGAAGTGATACATCACAATACTATTTAAAGAATTTTTCTATTATTAATGTTATCACTAAAAAAAGTTTGAATCAGATTTTCTGGCTAAATTTTTAAATTTTTCTATAGCAACATGATTGCTTCATGTTTTAAATAACATTAGCCAGTGGTTTCCTATCAAATCCACTGCTGACTATTTCATCAACAAATAGCATATGGCTGAATTATTTACTAGAAAATTTGAATTTATTTTTAACATCTGGTAGTTTTGCACTGCTCTTTTTGCAGTCGAAAATACCACCACCTTCACATATGAACACAAGCAGTACTAGCAAGTTGTGTTAGTTTGTGCTGCGCATTGACTAAAGCCGTTATTGCAATTCTTTTACTTTTATTATTCTTTAATGTTGAATTTATTTAAACGAGTTTGTTTTTTTTAATGATCTTCTTATTACTTTTTGGAAAGTAAACAAAATTTGTTAAATTGTTTTAAAAAGTAAGTTAACAGACTGTTTTTGTGTAACATGATTAACAAAAATTCAATGAAGCAACTGTTTTCATTAAAATTACAAATGGCTTAGCAATTACGCTACATAGTAACTTGTACTTAGCTGTTCACAAAGCATGGAAAAGTGAAGCAATCACGCAAATGCTACAATAAACTGCAATACACATTGCATAGACATAAAAACTGAGATTCGTTATTCGTGATTTTTTCAGTGAGCTACATTTTTTTCATAAAATAAGCATAACAAAATTTCATTGAATAAAAAAATTTTTTTTCTTATAAACAATTTCAAAGCAGTTTCGAAACGCAGAAGTGAATGATTGCAAAATTTTATAAGTTGACTTGTTTAGTCAGATTCAAATTCAATATTTTTAGGCAAATCTTCTGTCAACAAAACTTCACTTGCATTCTGATTTTCTTTCCAAACATATTCTGAAACTAAAAAAGAAGACAATCAGTATTGAAAAAACACTAATATTACGATTATTATTATTATTATGAAAAAATATAAGTTATTTCATTATTTATTTACTTATATGAAAACAGTATGCTGAACTAATAAAAAGCCTTGATGCTTAAAATGCATAACAAAAATGGTTAATAGCAGTTTACTATTTTTTCAGCAGCTATTCCTAAAAAAGATATTCAATGCATTTTCATTGCATTTCATGAAATATTTCATATATTGCAATTCTAATGTAAATGTCATCATGGTCTTTTCGCTTTTAACCTTGCATGTTTTATCAATTTCACTTGCTATGAATTTTAAGTAAAATTTTAGTTTCCATTAATTATATAACTTGACAGTTAAATATTCGAAGGTAAAAGATACAATTTTTATTTAAAAATTGAAATTCTATTAAATTTATTACTTGGAATGTCTGAATCTATTAAACGTGGACTTTTCAATTTTCTGTTAGAACAGCATTGGTATGCTTTATTGAGTGAGCTGTAAACACAATTGAAGCCTCTTGGACATGCTGTCAGACCAGGTTGACATTTTAACGGCTTGTTCGTGTTTGGATAATAGTAAGGTCGACCGCTTGGACATCCATCAGCTGAAAATTAAATAAAGTAATAATTTTATCAATTTCAGCAACAGCAGGGCTGATCAAACAAGCAAAACTACACTGATACTAAAGGCAATTTGGCGTACATCTGCACAAAAGCAAAAACTGAATAAAATCACAATATAATTAAATGTATAATTATAAAAATTCAAAGAAATAAATATTAATGTGAAATTTAATGAAATTTAAGAATTTAAAATACAAAAATATTCCCAACCAATAAAAGGTGATCTTAAGTTCAATCATTGTGACTACAATAACTTTCATAATTGTAATGCGCCACTTTCATAACTTGTATCAGTAATATTCAGGCTGACTGAAATTGTTAAATTAGAAAAAGCATTTCTGGTTGCATCTTGAACTTAACTTTAACTTTTTTTAAAAGATATCTTCTAATTTTACAATTCCAAAAAAATCTTAATAGCCTATCATTCATTTATTCATCAATACAACTTACTAACAACTGTCAAACACTTTAGCAATCATATTAAAAAAAAGCATCACTTAATAAAGTTGAAGTGAAGCTAATGGTTTTAAATAGAAAATATAATTATTCTTATGTATGTATGGATTTTTATGCAAAAAACAGTTTGCACTCCAGCATTTTGTTTTCAGTAATTCATGCTTTTCAAAACTAGATTAACTTAATTATTATGCGCTGTATTGGCGAGGAATTTTAGATAGCATAAATATTACAACTGTTAAGCCATTTTTCCTGCTACAAAAAATTTAAGTTCTATTGAAAATCCGTTTTCACATTTGCATTATATAAAAAATTGCAAATTCAGCAAAATGAGACATTACTTCCAATCATAGTAGAACTGGAACAGCAAAAATAACCTCTACCAACAGATGAATATGTACAACGATATCCTCGTGGACATGTATTTCCTGAGCATCTCATTGGTTGGTTGTTATGCGGTGTCAAATACGGACGTGAACCGGGTGGACAAATCTGGCTGCCTTCAAAAGATTTAAAATAACAAAAACGCACACTGCAATCTCAAAGCGTTTAACTTGGACTGATTGTTTTACAACATATAAATCCATCTCCACCATTCATGCATGAGTAGCTTGGTGGACAGCTCTTTGGATTCATTGGTTGGCATCTCATAGGAAAATTTGTCCCTGGTCGAATATAAGCTTGTTGATTTGGATAAGGACATCTTGGCTTTATTCCTATGAAATATAAAAATGTACAAAGTTAAATGTGAAAAATAAAATGTATGCACAGAAGTATAAATAATTACTTACCTGTTGTTCCGCCAGGTCTTCCACAACAAATAAAGTTTGTACCAGCGTTATGGCATTCATAACCTGGAGGACATTGCCTAGGCATTTTGGGTTGGCAAAATAAAGGTGGAGAATTTGGAGATGGATAATAGGGCTCGTGGCCTGGATATGGACATTTATATGCACCAGAAACTAAAATTGTTCGCTAAATCGTTTCTGTTTATTTGAAAAGTTGAATGATTACTTCCTGCGCAATAACTAAGGCATTCGTTCATTGTTAAAAAGTTGTTTCCATTTCCACCACAACCATTAAAATAGAACTGTGAACAGTGCCGTGTACGTTGATCATAAAAATACCTTGATGAAGGCGGTGAATATGTAGAACACGAATATCCAGAATCTGCTGGTTCCGCGCAGATTTTCTCTAAAATTTGATAACGCGTAATGTTACATTTAATAGTTTTACTACTTTTTAATGTTTACCAAATAGAAATTTTAATATAACTTTTTTTAAATTTAAATTTCAAATTCAAAATTTTATAAAATGTTACCAAATACTAAAAATCAGGGCCCTCTGCTAAGAAATTTATTTCAATTTTTTACAGCAAATTTCTTTGCTATCGTCGAATTTTTTTGTTTCAAATTTTTAATGCGTAAAGTATGTTTAAATGTTGCCAGCTTTTACCTCGAGTTGGACAGCAGATGGAATTTATGCAAGTGTAGCCAGCTGGACATGCTACACCTGAGGAACAAACAGCTATGCCTCCTTGTATCCCAGGAGCAGGATTTCCACGAGGACATAAAGCTAAATATGACTTATTATTCATAAAAAAGCTTTTGCCTTAGAAGTTTCACGGCATTGGTAAAAAATGCAAAATTTCAGCTTACATGGAAGCTGCGCGTCTGATGATGGGCAACAATGACCTAATGATGATGTAGTTGAAGAACATGTATATCCGGCAGGACATGGTATTCCAGCAGCACACTGCTGGGGCTGTCCTGTTTGAGGGTTGATATAAGGAATAGCATTTCCTTGACAAACTAAAAAATTTTAGTTAAATAAAGGCTTTTATCTTCAAATTAAATTTTATCACCTGTTGTGCTAAAAGTGCATATATATAGCTTTTAAACTCTGCAAATTTAGAATACTTGTTATGTTCATTTTCTTTATGTTTGCAATTATAAGAAAAGTATCAGCATTAAATTAATTGCTTTGCTTGTCATTTAAAGTAATCATTTTGAACAACAGTATGAATTAGACACTTACACTTTTTAAATTAAACATTAATAAAAGCTGTTAATAATTATTTCATTTTAATATAACTTAGATTCATTTATCTGTATATTTTCAGAGTCAAACAATTTTTAAATTTATTTCATTATTTTTTATCTTTCTTTATTATTACTGTCTCATTTATCCTTATCATATTATCATCATGGATATGTTATGCAAATGTGAAATAGGCTGCATTTTTTATATACTAATCATATATTTCAGGTTGAACTCTGCATCATTATTACCTTGTGGACCAACAACTGATGATGAGCAGCAGTAGCTTAAACCAGTAGACGATGGTGTACAAATGTATCCGGCAGGGCAAATCGAACCTGGTGTGCATTGCAGTAGCTGTCTGGTAACTGGATCAGTGTATGCCTGTGCTCCAGCAGGGCAAACTTAATTAAAAAAAGGGTTAATTTTTATAAAAATTTGTTAGCTTAATTTTTTATCCACTTAAAAATTGAATTAATATATATGTACGTATACACTATATTCAACGAAATAAAAATCTTAAAGAAATCAACTATAATTAACTGAAATCATAAATAATGACTAGCTTTTCTATATGTGCAATTTTTAATAGCTGATTCACTTTGATGAAAATTGATGATAATCAGTAATACATTCTATTAGAAAAAAAACATCTGTATGATGAAATTAAAACATTTCGTATTATGCTAAACTATTGCACTATATAAATTAAATGATGATTAAAAGTTACTTTAATCTTTTTTACTACATTTAATGAAATTCCACTGATTGTCTGATTAAAAAGTACAATGTAGGACGGTTTAGTTTACCTGCTATCTTGAAGTACTACTGAAAAAATATGTTTATGAATGAAAGCATATTTATGATACTAATAAAGAAACTACTTATATTTCAAATGATAAATTTAAAGTTACCAGTTGCTGTTGCAACACCACAGCATTGATATCTTCCAGCTGAAGTGTATTGACAAGTATATCCTGCTTGACACTGTGGTCCTGACACAGGATGACAATATTGTGGTATTCCGTTAATTAGATGTGCGACAGTTCCTGGTGGGCAACCATCTAAAAAAAGTTATTTTATTATTGGTTGAGCAACATTTAAACTAAACCGATTGCTCCTGTTGAACAGCAATAATGCATTCCAGTCATGCTTGCAGACGGAATGCAGTTGTAACCAGGAGGACAACTCTGAATTCCTGGTGTGCATGCCTTTGGTATGTTCCCTTCATAATACGGATGTCCAACACTACATATCCCTAAATTTCATTTTTTAGTTAAATAATTTTAAAACAGAACTATAAGGACACTGTTATATGTTAAAGAAAACTGTTAAATTATGCTAACATATTTATTAAAAAAACAGCAACATAAATCAGAAAATTATTTTGATCTTCTGTTTAATTATTATTAGCATAAGTTATTCCCTTTGATTTAATTAACAAAATAAATACTTGATTCAGAAGAAGTTTTGCAGCAATATCCAGTGTTTGAACCCAGTCGAGTAGTTTGACAAGTAAAACCAGATGGGCACTGTTCAAAACCCATTGACAACAAAGAACATGATCTAGGAGCTTTAGTGTTTGGTTCAATGTAGTATTCACTGCCATCACGGCAAATTGCTAAAAAAGAACTGCTTTTTATTAAATCTATAGTGCTTATCAAACTGAGCAGAAAACAGCTGTTTACTTATATTGTTATTTATATGCTGTCTATTTATATTTATAATATATGTCATATAAATACGCCTATTTTTCATCATAAAATGAATTATATTAAGTTAAAAAGGTTCTAAGCAGTTAAGCACACACGTGAAAGCAGCATTATAAATTAAGAATTTAAGTTTTACGTTGTATTGTACAGCAGTATCCTTCTCGTTGGCCTGTTGTCGACTGGCATGAATAATCAGGTGGGCAAGGATTAAACGGGCCAGTGACACAACTTTGTGGTTGAAAGGTGACAGAATCATAGAAAGGTGCCCTTCCTTCCGGACACATTGCTAAAAGCAAATCAAAAAGAACTCAGGCATGTACAGATTGATAGAGATATGCAAATATTACATTTTTGAGAAATTCCACAACAGAAATAACGGTTTCTATTAATGTTTGGACGACAAAGATAATTGCTGGGACAACTAACTGTTGCTCCTGGCTGACACTCTCGAACTTGTTGAGTTAATGCGTCTACGTAAGCTCTTTCACCAGGAGGGCAAACACCTGAAAAGCGTAATAAATACATTTGATTTAAAATTTATCTATTTTATACCCATATCTGTAGCTCCACAGCATATATGAGTGTTTGTCAAAGAGTCCATTCGGCAGTTATATCCTGGTGGGCAACTATTCTGTATTCCAGGGGTACATCGAACAGCAGCTTGGCTATTTGGATCCATTATTATGCCTTCCCCTGCATCGCAAGCTGAAAAAATATTTAATTATTTATTTCACATAAAATCACTGAATTACATACCAGAAGAACTGCAAAAATTCATGCACTGTGCCAATGATGGAAAATTGTTTTCATTGCCAGCACATCCATAATACGTAAACTTTGTGCATTTTTTTAAAACAGGATTAAAATAAAAGCGTTCAGAAGGTGCTCCACACTGAGTTCCTCGATTTGGAGGCTGTGAGCAGATAGAAGCTAAAAAATACATCATTTTAATTTAATATTGAACACTGATGTTTAAAAATAATATTTCTTACCTCTGGTGGGACAGCAATATCGCACTGCAGCGTTTGAAACTGCTACTGTAACACATTCGTAACCTCCTGGGCAGGTTATAGTAGCATCATTGCAAACTCTTATGCTCATGCTGTCATCCTGAAAAGGTTTTCCGCCATAAGGGCAGCCTCCAACACCACAGTAGCGTTCGCAGCGATCTTTTGTATCAAAGTTGTTGCTATTTCCGTCACAACCCAAATAGCTGAATGTCTTGCAAACTTTGCTTGTTGGATCAAAGTACCATCTAACCGTAGATGCTCCGCAAGCACTTCCGGGTGCTCTGTTTAAGCTGCAAGTATATGCTAAAACCAGCACTCAGCATTTCAGTTCATTTCAGCTTTTTAAATAGTAAAGTTATTTAATACCTTTCTTTGGACAGCATCCATAAATCGAACCATCAAAATAGCATTCAAAGTTGGGACGACACTGATTGCCACCACCAGTTATTGAACAAGTATAATATTTTCCAGAGGAATCCTTGTCTGGTTCACCTTGTACGCATGTTGCTTTTCCTGAATTAACACAGCAGATTTAATCATATTTCATCTATGAAAACAATGACAACACAACTGAGTAAAATAGTTTTAAAAATTAGCATCGTGCAAGATGGGAAAAACTATTACTCTGTTGACATCAAACTCTGAAGAAATAATTAACTAAGGTAAAACATGCGAGAAAATATAGTGAATGTAAAAAAAGAAAAGGCTATCATACTAATCTAAATATGAATGCGTATTATTTATTAATTAATCACCAGTAGCAGGTTTTACTGTCACATTAATAAATTATATTTATTTGAAATTTGCTGTGCACTCACTTATAGAATCTCGGCAAAATGAAACACACTGAATATAAGTGTCAAAATTATTGTCGTTTCCATTGCAACCTGTGTAAGTAAATGCTTCACAGTCTCGTGTAGCTGCATTGTACCAGAATCGTACAACTGCTGAAGTGCAAGTTCCGAACAACTTTGGCTGAGAGCAGACAGTTTCTAAATGTTAAGAGAAATTAAAGAATGTATAAATCTAAAAAATGTTGTTTAAGCAATAAGTATTTGTATTTTAGTTCTAATATTCCATCATTAACTAAATAGTATAGCATTAATTTCAAATGCATGCAAAATGTTTTAAGAAATTTCCCTGATAAATAAAATTCACTTACTTATTTTGTAAAAAGTAAAATTTTACAAATAATATTGCTATTAATTATAGCATGTTAATTATTATTGTTCAAAGTTAAGTTATTTATGATATTGAAATTAATGGTTCTATGAGTTTTAACTTTATTTACACAAAATGTTTGTTTTAAAATGCAATCAAAAGGAACTTTATACGTTTGCTAGGACAGCAGACATTTCGCCGGCATTCGTATGAACTTGGACAGCCTCTACCGCCACTACACTGCTGGACATTATCGTTCATATCTCTTAATGGCTCACCATGTTCACAGACATCTGCAATTAAATTAAATTAATAATTTGGCCACAAAACAAAACTCAACTAATATATATTTCATGAATTTATAAAAGTGTGCAATGAAATAAATTAACAAACTTAACCAGCATTAAATTAAACTTAAACTGACAGTCATTGAGCTAATTGCATTGCAGATGCTTTTATGCATAATTTTGTAAATTCAAACCTTTATATATGTCAATATTTTCTGTTACAAAGCAAAACTATTATAATTTTATTTAATACAATACAAAGTTATTCGGTATCAGAAGTTTTGATAAAATATCAAAGAAACATACTCTGAACGCACGTAGACATGCAATCTTGTTGAGATAAGAAATTATTAAAGTTCCCTCCGTGCCCTCTGTACATAAAAGATTGACAGGTTTTTGTTGCAGAATCAAAGTACCATCGAGTTTCTGTTAAAGCTCCAACACCAGGATCCGGGGCAAGATGCTTTGAAATTCTGCCTCCTTGAGGGGCACAAATAAAATTTGCTAAAACATTGGCATAACATTTATAAACTGAAAAAAACGTAGTAAAACAAATTACAAATGCTGGGGCAGCAGTATCTTTTTGCCCCTACCGTAGCACATTGATACTTCCCAACTGTGCTACCACATTGTGAATTGCTTTGACATTGTTTTGGAGCACTGCCAACGTATTGAGGCAAACCACGTTTGCATGCTGAAAAAGTATATTGCTTTTCAATTAAATAGTGCACAGAGATATTCATTAAAGCATGAGGCCTCTATCATAAAAATCTAAATTTTTGAATTTTGCTTTAAACTCTACAGTCATTTGTTACATTTTAATGATTAATAACGGTATTAAAATAGCATGAAAATAGATAGTTTTCTCTTCTTTTCATAAAATAAAACAAATTTAAAATGTTTCAAACGTAGATATATAATTTTTTGCTTACTAACTGAGCAATAAGATTGGCACTGTTCAATAGTCAAAAAATTGTTGGCAGTTGTAAATTCAGATGTGGTATCATAAAGAAATTGTTCACAATTTCCAGTAATGCTGTTGTACCAATATCTGCTTTGAGCACCAACTGCTGATGCGACAACATCTGATTTACTCTGTATGCAGGTCATTGCTATAAAATTATTTTAAAACGTGCTTCAAAATGTGAAATACTATTTAGTCAAAAATGCTTATCATACATTTAGCAATAATACTCAAGATTTGTTTGCGTAGGAACTTCTACTCTTTTAAATAAACTTCTCAATTTTTCAACTATCTTTAAGTTTAGCAAAAAAGTCTATTGAAACAGAAAACAGTAGGGTACTGTTTAATTGTAATTGTTGGAACATCATGACACTAAATAAATCTAAATTAATGACAAAATCACTAACCTAAAATGCGACTAAATATCATTAAGTTCTCACTAAATTAATTTTTATTAATAAAAACATATCTACTTTGTTTGTACCTCTATTTGGGCAGCAATGACTTTCGGCAGCATTTGCATCAGGTACACAATCATACAAATCTCCCATGTTGTTGCAATCACTGTCATGTAACGGTTGTTTGGAATCACAATGAACATCAGGCAAAGCACTGGGACGTCCAATAACTTCATCTGGTAAAGGGCAAAATCCTTAAAATGAAAAAGATTCAAAAACTGTTTTAAATTTTCAAAACTGTCTGTAACGTATCACCTATTCTATGACAGACAACACCATCTTTAGTTTCAAGAGGTACTCTATTTGCAGGGCATTGACAAGAACCACTTTGGCAGTATGCCCCTGGCCAAATTGCCGCACACTGCCGATTGTTTATGCAACCAGGTTGGCCAGGATTAATTACTGAATATTTGTATAAATTGTAATAATGTAATGGCAGTTAAATTAACTAATAATATTATTTATTGTCCCTACTGGAATAGCAATGCTGCCCAATGTCAATGTAACCAGGAAGACACAGACAAGTGCCAGCAGGACAGAACATATTACCCATACAGTCTGTATTCTGACTACATGGTTCACCAAAATGGCTTGATCCTAAATACTTTTTTTTCATTCGCATTTACTTAATGTTATATGATTAATAAAAATTCAAGTTTTATTTCAAAATGACAGTTTTTGGAGTATTTAAAATTTTCTAAAATTCTGCTTCTTTTGTTTTATATGTTGTTTTAATTCATTGATACTTATTTAAAGTATGGATGTGAAAAAAACATGATGCAGCATAGCATAATTAGTAAAATGTAACGCGTTAATTTAATTAAATTTTCAGCTTATATGCAAAATAAAGGAAAATTAAAGGAATGTATAAAGTATACTGAATTATGTATGACTAACTGTGAAGTTCATGATGAATAAGGTTAATTTTATTTGGAAATTTCATCTTTTCAGGTTGTGACAGAAAAGAAAAAATTTATCACAATTAGCTATTGCATGCAAAAAGTGAATTAAGAATTGTAAATAATTAAGAAAATAAAAATTTTTACTTTATTTAAATTTATTAAATTTATAGGATATTATAATATACGGTCATAGAGCAACAGTTTCGAATTAAATTATTACTGCTTATTTGATGGAACAAGGCTGAAAATAAAATACAAAAGAAGCGTAATCAGTAAGTAAATTTAAACTCAACTGAATGTAGAGAAATTATTCATAATTCAGTGAATTTACAACAACTATTTAATAGTATTAATTTTAATACGATATTTTTAATATAATTGTCGAATTCAGAATAATTTTTGAATAGCATAAATGAAAGGTTTTCTTACTAGGAATTCCTGGTGTTCTACGCACTGCTGAAAATCTTGGGGTACATTGTTGATGTTTTTCATCGAATAAAAGTGGTTTTCCATTAAACGTTGGACACGATGCTATTATATATCGTCTGGCATATTTTATTGATTGAATATTTTTAAAAGTCATCAAGTGAAACATAAAGCATAACTTTTTTTTACCTGCTGCTTGGTTCACAGTAAAGAAATTTGTTTGGATAATTATCAATAGCATATAGTTGAGCACCTGGAGAATTACATTGCTCATTTTCGTATGGCCGATGTGTTGTACCATTTTGAAATGATGAACACAATGCTTCATAAGTAAAAGAAAATAAAAAATAAGTGGAGAAAAAATAAAATAAAATAAAATAAAATTTCAAATTTGCTTACCAAATTTGCCAAAATAAATTAAGACAATTAAAAAGAAGGCAAATAATTTCTTGAAGAATTTTGGTGAGTTTTCCATTTTGTATAGAGTATAATCCTTAAAATTAAAATAGCTTAATTATTATGAGCTGATTATTTAAAATGAAAACAAAAAAAAAGATGCAAACAGCTTTACACCATAGACAACCAGTTGTGATTTATTGAAAAGTGCGTAGCTGTTGAGGTACCATTTCTCTAGGAAAGAGTTTCGATGATCAAGAAAAGCAGTGGCATGAACAAACAGAGACGCCCGTGCTAGCCAATACAAGTGTGCTAAACTTGCGCGACCTACGAGAACCAGCGATCGGACACAAACAAAAACTGAAAATGAAGCTTTCTTCTAGCTTACTTTTCTTTACATGATTGTACTGTTTACTTTTGGGGCTCATGCAAATACGAACAGCCAGATTTATACGGCCAGTTTTAGCTGTCATTGAAATTCTCTGAAGTTGGCCGGCCGATGAAGAGTCAAACAACAAGATTCCAACTGGTTGCCTAATCTTTTGAAAAGTTAAAAGAATCACATTCAATTGCTTCAGCGTCTTATACCCACTTCCGCTAGCATTGAAATTTTATTGATTGCGGTTTTCATAAAAATTAAAAAAATTTTTTTTTAATTTCAAATTCTACACTTATATTAACACCTACAGCTTTTGTACCCAAAAATGTTCAAAAAAATCAGAAAAAAATATGCAAATATCATTGCCAAAGAAATGCACAAAACATGCTTGCATATTTCTATTATAAAAATAATTTTTTTCAAATTATTATGTAAATAAAAGTATAAATAAAAGATGTATTTATTTACAAAATGTATCATTAAAGTGAAATTTTAAGCTCTTGTGTATTATAATGTTAATTAATGCCATGTCAATTTTAATAAACTGAATTCTATTTCATAAATTGAACAAATAATACACAATAAAAGTATCTTTGATATTAATTTCAATTCATCATCAGCATTTTCATGCTTATACTTTATGCTAGCTTTAATACCGACGCCACGAATATGTGATGAATATAAATTTGAAGTAAACAATGTTTGTCAAAAGTTTTAAATTGTAAAACAAATAATTTAACATACTTTTAACTGGTTATTAGTTCTTATCAATGAAAAATGAATAAATAACAATGCATGTATAAACTGTGCAAGATCAGATTATGAATATATGCGATATTATATATGTGCAACACATGCTTAACATCTATATTGCAAAATGTGACATAAAATAATGTGCATTAAATTACTTTTCAAAAATTAAAAACAATTTTCTAGACAAATATAATATATAAATCACTTTTTTAGGCATCTGAAAACGCATAATTTTTTACGACACTTTTTTAAAAGAAGTTCCTATTTCAGTCCAAATTTATTCTTTTCAGCAAAAAGTAAATATAACTTCTTAAATTTATTAGAAAACTATTTCTGTTATGAAATGATTATTATAAAAAAAATTATGTAAATATTGTTTCTCTTAATCACATTTATTTAGCAAATCACTGCTCTTTTTCAAATGATTACTGAAACATGACGATTACAATCCACATCATGATGCATAGCACTGTTCACCCCCAGCCCAACGTATCATATATGATACATCTCAGAAAATTAGAACCGCACCAATTATGTTTTCTCAAACTTCCCATACAACATCACATCCCTAATAGCATTAATTCCCTAAGTTTCCAAATTTTTCTGACAAAAGAAAATAATTAGGGTCTGGAGGGGTAAATTATTTTAAAATAGATATTAGTAATTCGAAGAACTAAAAGGTCAAGGCAATAAGTCCTGTTTAAGAAATTCTTCAATATCTGCATTCCCCAAAATTTGTGCTGCAAACTGTTCTGCAAACTTGCATGTATAAGATAGGACCGATGTATGTAAGATTTCTATATTTATTATAATTTTCACTGTTCGTTGCATAAATTCATTTGCTTTTATTTTTTTGATTAAAATTTTTTTAATCAAGTTTGATAGTCTTTGTAATATTTAAATTTGAAGCATTTCAAACATAAAAAGCATCATTTATTACATTCATCAATTGTGTCATACAATTATATTCATGCATTAAATTATTTTTAGTTAAATGCTGGTTGTTTGAAAATCAAAATTATTCATTTGGCTTATCATATATACACACAAAATATAATAATATTATATGAATCAATAAAGTAACATGAACTGATCTGCTAAAGTGAAATATGTAATCCATATTCCATTAATTTAAAGTTATTTATTCAAATTTCAGGTTGCTTGCTAAACAAAAAATGTCTTATTTTATATGAAATTTTGCATGCTATAATTTTTATGCCAACATCTGCAGAACAAAAATGGAATCACAACTTATGCATATTATAAAGCGCGAATGGTCATTCATAATGTCCTTGAACTGTCTAATTTCATCATTACTGCTTGATGCTTTGGTTAAAATTTCCATAGCAAGATTTTACTTTCGTTTTCAAGATACTATTCTGTTTATATCATTTGGTGTATTAATTGTTGCATCTTTACTATTTCGGTAAGAAATGCAAAGTAAATTTCCTTATTTGTATTGTATTTCATATTTTGTTTTCTGTTAGAAAATTTCGCACTTCATCAGAAAAAAGACTAACCATCAGTCAAGTGCAAAACTGCATATGGCCAGCTTTTCTTATGTACATCTCCTTCTATCTGCGATTGTACCATGCACGTTATGACGCTCGATATTTTCAAGCTTTTCGTATTGCAAGCTTCTATGCACCAATGTTCACTTTGACTTTAAAAAAGTTAATTTTGTGGCATGAAATTTCATTTGTTGAAATCTACTTGGCAATTTACGTGCTGTTTTGTGGAATTTTAGCCAGTAAGTAACATTTGCTATTTGAGATATTAATCAATTATGTATAATTAATATTATTATTAATTGCTTTTTAGTTTTAATTGAAAATTTAAAATAATGATAATAACAATTGGAGACATGTTGTAGAATATTATTAACATTACCGGAATACATCATCAATAAGATAGCATATTATGCTTTTGAATGAAAGTTTCTGTTTAGTTTAATAATTTTTTCAATAACTACAATAAATAATGCACAAAGTTGTATTTTAGATTATGGAATTTTTTCGCTCCTCTCTTTGCGTCACTATGCAGTTAGTATAATATATTGTACTGCCAATTCCATCTGCTTCGCTTGGGCAGAATCAATCAAGCGCCAACCTTCGCAGGACAAATCGGATGTATTTTGTGCACTTTGCATTTGTTTATTTATTTTATCATATTTTGGTTTTATGCTTAACGAAAATTTGACAAATGTAATCTCCTATTTAACATTCAACACCAATCACGCGTTCCTATATTTGGTGTATTGCATTTTGTTTCTCATCATTGCTTGGTTTATTTTTATAACTTTTTGCAGTTGTTGTTCACAATCAGCTTTCACTACGACAATTATTCTTGCTGGAGTTCCTTCAGTGCAATTATGGTTGAGTTTTCTTGCACCAATGGAATATGCTCTTATTGACGCTTGGCCAAGCAAGCTGAATATCTTCGCTCATTTGTTCCAATTATTTGGCATCACAACTTACTTTCAATATTGCAAGTAGATACTATTTTGCACAGCTATTATTCAAATACTACAACATCCACTGTTTTATACAATAACTGAAATGCAATAAAACCTTACTATTATAATTTTCACATTCACAAAAAATACTTTTCAAAGTTTTCAATTTTATAAAAATTAAATTATTAGTATAAGATAGAAAATAAGATAATTTCATTTACGTTCACATTTACATTAAAAAATGCATTACAAGGACAAATGAATAAAGCAAAATTGTTTTATTAATCAAAAAATCCGTAAAATGTTTCCATTAATTTAAATAAAAAAATAATTTTTAATATATTATTATGAAATTAAGAAAAAACGTTTCTTTGCATGTTTCAAAGTATCGTAAAATGATATAATTAAGAAGAAATTACTGTAATGTTATGCAGCTTTGAAAGATGAAAATTAATTTCAAAATCTGTCCAATTGCATTTTGTTTATTGAAGAATTTCTTTCAATGAAAACAACAACTCTTTGCATTGAATTGTGCTTTGCTATTTAACTTCTGCTGCTATTCAACTGCATATGGAATCCATTTCGTGGCAAGATAATTAGCTATTTTCAAGAATAGGATCATAGAAATTAGTATTTGAAAAAAAGAAAAATTATTGAAATTAAACAGAATTTTAGACCATCAAGTGAAATATATATATTTTTTAATGAAATAGTTTTCACTATTAAAAGTATTTCGAAGTTTACCACCACATTCAATAATAGTGAACTTGCCTTTGAGTAAGCCATGATGCAAGCAAGCGTGGTTGAAAATGATATAATAAAAAGTTACCCACATGCACACAGATGATCTACATAAATACATGCAGCTGTAGCAATTCTGTTTTTGAATTATCGAAAATTACCCATTGCTCAGTATTGTTGTTTGGATTTTTTTTGAAAATGCTTCAATTTAAATTTTTTCAACTTTTCGTAATTAGAGGTTTATTTCAAGTGGAATGAGAAAATTTTTATCCAACAACACGTTTGCAGGGGAGGAGAGGGGAGGGAGAGGAGGAGGAGGGGGGGGGGGAATTTTTAAAATTGTCAAGTTAATTTTTTTTTGAATATTTAAATTATATTCGAAATGATTTTCACTGTAAACAGTGTGTCGAAAAAAATTGATTGAATTGAACGTGGGATGGTGATTATTTTTTGGCTACAGATAAATTCAATAGTTTTTAACAAATGGACAAGAGAAAGATTAATTTGGTTTGAACGTTGGCTGTGATAGATTGAAGCAGTTCAGTTATTGGCAATCGTTGAAGCAAGCATCAAGTAAGAAGAAGAGAAATGAATTTTCTTTTTATTATTTTTTTATCAAACAAACATGCTTATTTGTATTTAGTAAAAGTTGAACTTTTAATAAGTTGGTAAAATTTGTAATTTATGAAAAACAAAATCAACCAGAGAGAGAAGGAGAAAAAGAAAATATATGAAAAAATGAATACATAACATTCATCTATATTGGGTATGATTAATTTGAATAAAATCGACAATTTTATCAATAAATGCTTGTTGAAAGAATTGGTTTTTGTTTGGAATAGAGTAGACTGGTCGGTTGGCTAATGTCGTGCATGTATGTGTGTATGCATGCATGTATGATGTCAGAGGGGATATTTTATTGAACTGGTGGTGCTTGAATAAGAAACGACGTTTTGGTCAATTGGTTGGCGTATATTTATTTATTTGCTCATTGAGAGCAGCTCGCAAATAGGACGCCAATGAAGAAATGAATGCAAAATGTGGCAAGTGCGCAGTGCAGTGTACATATCCATCTGCATACCGGTAGTCGTTGTATTGGCCGGTTTTACTTCAAAATTCAAAATGCCAGTCAATTTTATTCATCATTACTTTATGATTCAATAAAAATTGAACATGATGATCAAGTGAACAAAACCGCCTCGTTTTCTTTCATTGACATTGACAATCAATACTATTTTTCATTATTATCATTACAATTAACCGCAGTTGCAGTTAGCTGTATTTAAAAGTTAAACTACAAGCATAACACACACACACACACACACATGTACACTGACTGATATATAGATAGAGGAAGAATAATAATTTCAACTTTCGTATGTATAAATTTTAATATTTCATATTGATTAATTAAATTGTTTATTATTAATATGAAAGATGAAAAATTCAACATTAGACAAAAAGTTTTAAAATGAAAAATATTAAAGATTATAGAAAAGCAGGTTGTGTGTTTGGTCTGTCTGTCAGTCAATCAACGGCAGCTTGCAGTGGTCGTCAATTCGCTGCTGCCATTTTGTTACCATAGGCACAAGTCGAACCGACTTCGACTCTCTTATTGCATTCTCTTGGCGTTGATTAGCGTTGTTGAAAAGTGTGCGTATGTATGTGTTTGTTTATTTCTTATTCTTCGCTTCTTCATTCTGCTTTGCTTCGCTTTGCTTTGCTAACTTGCTGTTTATTTATTTATCTTATTAGCTTTTATCTTCTTCATTTTCGTCATCCATTATTGCTTTCAGATACAGACGAAATTCTTTGTATTCATCTCTTATTTTTCAACACAAAAACAAAAATTGAGCACATCAATATTCAAATATGACTACTACGCCTGTTGATCAACAATTACCATCGTCGTTAAATGAACAATTTATCAATTGTAAGTATTTTCATTCAATTTATTAACTTCATCAATAAATTTTATACTCTTCTATATTGATAGTGTTCATTTTATTCTCTCCAATTAATTAAACTTACATGAAATTTTTTCATCTAGAAAATCCATTGATTTCCTATTTCTTTCCTTTTATTCAACTTCAACTTTTGCATGTGGAAAAGAACAACAATTCTACTCTTTTCATTTTTCTCTTATTATTGTTTATTTATTTATTTATTTTTCTTGCTTATTGTCTGCAGTTTAAAATTTAAACTTTTTCTTTTTGTTCACTTTTACACTGTGTGTGTATGTGTCATTTGTTATCATTGTTGTTGTTGCAAAATCTCACTAACAAATGTCAATCAATTTTTTCTCGTTGATCAATAGCTCATACCCTACTACCACTGCTAAATGATGAAACACTAGTAGAATATTGAATATTTTTTATATGGTAGTTATAGTTGATTTTTTTTTAAATATATTCTCCTTTTCTTGTTCAAATTGTAATATTTCCCTCGTTAAGTTGATGATTAAGTTAACTGTGCATTACCTGAAGCAAACAAAAAGTTACTGTATTATATACTACGCTATACTTTATGTTTACTATTGAAATATTCTCTTTACCAAATTCCAAGTTGAAAGTGATCATTTAAGTGATTCATGTCAGCTTTGTTTATAAATTTGGTAATTTTTATTTCATTTTTCTTTATTGTTTCACAAAAAATTGTTCTATCAAACGAAATCTCTACTTCGTTTTGTATCAATTATTGCATGTGGAAAATATTTATTACAATTACACCACATTTGCATATTGCTTCGCATCGTCAACGTTCAATGCTGATCTGATGGTGCGCATAACTTGATGAACATTGTTTCATCTTATTAAATCACTTTCTATTTTCATTGATATTTCAAAAATGTGTGAAACTTGAAACAACAACTGATCAATTAATTCACTATATTTTATTTGAATACCTTCAGAAGTTTTAAGTTGTTTATTTAATAGACAAAACCTACGCCAATTATGCACGTGTATTTCTTTTTCTATTCGATATTAATTTGCACAGGATAAGTTCAGTGAAATATTTCAATTAAGACATTTAATATTTTTGTGTGTGAATGATTTGAAAAATCAAAATCGATGCCTCGATTGATTTCACTTGTCAAAATGTTTGTTATATGAATAAAATTGTTCATTTTCAAATTTCATTCCATGTAATGTATGTTGGTTTTTGAAATGTTATTTTCTATTCATCATTACTTGTTTGTTCGGGAGTTTCAGTTTCACAAAATTGGAAAAAGAATTCATATTGGGTTGAGTCATTTGATATTGGATAAATTAAAAATGAATATGCAAATACTGTAACTATTGATCAATTGTACTTTTAAAATTTTATTCCAATTTAGTTATATTTCATGTAGAATATTTGGGCAATTTTTTTAAAATCTGATTTTACTTGATATTAATATTTTCGTTATGGTAAGTAGTATATAATAATTTGTAATTGAATAATGCATTTTGAAGTGTTTGGTTATATTTTTGTTTGTAAAATATATTATTATGAGTCATAAAAATATAATAAACATATTTTGTTGGAGCGTAAAGAGCCCATCTGGCGAAAGCAATTGACAATGGTTGTTCTCTTTGACATCAATTGCAAGATGGAATAACTAATGATCAAAAAGCCTCTTTAAAAGAAAAAGAAAATTTTGCGTATAGCTTGTAATAACAGACAGACAGATGGATAAATTGATGTTGATCAGTTTTGTGTATTGATTTGTTTTTATTTAATTATTAAAAAATGAAAATTCTTTTCTTAATTGCATCGATAATTAATTTCATATTAAAAGCATAATTTAATTGTGTTGAAAATAATAATAATAATATAATGCTCTTTTTCGTCTAGTTTTTCTAAATTTGAACAGCAAAAGAGGTGACATGTTGACTAAAGAATGAAGGCTGCTAGACTTTATTGACCTGCATGCAATACGATTTATGTTTCCAACTAGTTCTTGCACTTATGCTTTGCTTGCTTCTTTATTCACTTGACTATATATATATATTGTTCAGAACGTTCATTTTCAACACAATTTGATCTGATCGAATAATTGTATTTTCACCTCTCATAAAAATAAACTGTCTTGACTACTACTACTACTACTGATTCATTCAGTTTGCATTCTACATTCTCAATATTTATTGATCATTTAACATTTTCCATTGGTAAATTTATTGCTTTTATTATTACTGTTGTTGTTGTTGTTTAAATTATTAACATTAACGATGCATGATTATTTTTACCAACATGAAATATTAATGAGAATTCTAATTTTTATATTCAATTTTTCAGTATAATAATAATAATTAGAATAATGCATAACAAAATATAAATTTATTTGTATTATAAAAGGAAATCTCTAGTCCATTAGTTCTATTCATGAAAATATATTCAAATATATTTTTTTACAAAATATCTACACCAATTAATAAATGCTCTGATGCCTAAAGTGGCTGAAATATGCCAATGATGCTTTGCTATTTTTTTCTAAAACAACAATAACTGCAATTTTTCGTTTGATATTTTGATTTATGCATGAAATTTTCATTGAAAAATTAATTAAAAAAATTATTATCCAATGGAAATTCGATTATAAATTTTACCCTTTTTTTCTTTTTGTAGATTCTCTAAATAGTGAAACACAAAATATGGACAAAAATGAAACTGTGAACATGGATAATAATAATCAAAATACCGATGTGAGTAAATAAGAAAAGAATTAAAGAAAAAAAAATTTAATGTGTCATTTTTAGTTGACTTCCAAAGTAAAAGATGAAGAAGGAAATCTGGTGAATTTTGATGCATCAGAGGAAATGAAAAAATCGATTGAAATGGTTCGTCCCGAACTGACTGACAGTACCAGTTATACATTTTTGGCGAAATCTGTTGCTAGCATCAATTTGGCTGACATTGAAAATAGCGTTGTTCATAAGCCAGCGTTTGACAGCAACAACATTGGACTGTTAACAAGCCAACAAAATAGTCCATTTAATCCAAAAAACACTTGCACAAATGATAATGCAGAGAACCATTCTTCCACCACCTTACTGACAGTGGATGATGTTGCTGATCTTTCCAAACCACCACAGCATGTTGTTGTGCAGAAAACTTTGGAAAATTTTTCATCTACATCCCATAATTTCTCCCCATTATTTGATCCTTTGTCAATATCCAATGATCCAGTTGATTCGAAAGCATCCAGTATTATTGACAAGCAATTGTTATCAGCAGCAGCTGAAGTGAACAGCAGCTCTGTAGTGAAAACCGAAACGATATTGGCCAAATCACCAGAATTATCAGGACAAATATCTGCAATAAGTGAAGTCGGTTATTCTGAACCTTCAGAAAACGTTGAAATAGTTGAAAATGACATTAAACCAGATTCGAATGTCCAGCCTGTTGCATCTCATACAGAAACTCATACTGAATTGCCACCTGTTGATCATCATTTGGTCAAGCATTTCCAAAATGTAGAAGCAGAAGAAGTTGATAAAATATTGTCAAAATCCGATTCTGCTGAAATTGTCTTTACACCATCGACAATAATTACTGAACCATCGAAAACAACTGACAATACTACAACAGAACAACAACAGCCTGTCGAAATGAAACCCACTGTGGCAACTAAAAAAATTCCCAATGATAATAGTAACAACAAGAAGAAAGAAGCTTCTGCTTTAATTAAGCCTCGTTGTGAAAGTGGTAAGGCTAGTTATTGAAAAGTTTAAAATTGTTTCGCTTCATACTGTATTCATCATTTAATTTCCAGCTACAGCAACAACGTCAAAAATCTCATCGAATCATCAAAATTTAAAGCAAACTTCCAAAACTACTACCACTGGCGGTAAAGTAGCTTCCTCTTCTCGTCCAGTCAATTCAAAATCTTCTGGACGAAAAACGGTATGTTAATTTATTATTCATTTTTTGATCTAAAAATATAATTGTTTTTCAAAAATTTTACTCTTATATATTCATAATGCAAAAGAGGTTTGTTTCATTCGATTAAAATTTAAACCAAATTCAACTTTTAAATTTGTAGGCTACTTCTTCTCCTTTGGTAAGTAGTACTGGAACAACAGCAACAAGAACAGCACCAAGAACAACAACAGCAGCAGCAACTGTTTCTTCCAGAACGGCAGCAAGCAAAAATTTATTAAAATCAACTGCACCTACGTCGACTACTTTTAAATCTTCTTCCATCATCACTGCAAAATGTCCTACAGCAAAATCACCGTCGACAGTACATAAAACTGATTCGAAATATATGACAAACGGCGCTTTGAAAGTGAATGAATATTTTTTTTATTTTTTGGATTTTAATCATCATCAAATTTTCTCTTCAAAACAAATATCTGTTATTATATAATTTACAATCTTATTAGTAGCCAAAAAGAATGAAAAAATTATACACACATCTTAGATGTTTCGATGTGAAAAATTCAATGATATTTTAAGTCGTCCAAAATTTTTATGAAATATTATTTCAATTAATTTTAAAAATAGTATTCATCATTTGCATTATTATGTATAATTGTTGGATGGGTGTTGTTTTTGAAGAATATGCATCTGTTGCAATTTACATTTTAGTCAAATTCGCTAGAGAAGAAACCAATTGCAAAAAATGATTCAGCAACAGCAAAAAAAGCTGCGGCTCCTACTACTACTACTACTACTGGCGCTAAGCAGATTGAATCACGTAAATTGGAGTGGAATGTTAAAGCAAAAGTTGGCTCTTTAGAAAATGCTCAGCACAAGCCTACAACAACTGGTCGAGTTCAAGTAGAAAACTTCAACTAATATTTTATTCTGTTTCCCTCCTCCCCCTCCCCCTCCTCTAAACTTATTATTTCAATTGAAAAAAAAATTAATTTGAAATTTTCCTCTTTCAGATTTTTAATCAAAAGCTGAATTTCAAAAATGCCAAATCAAAGATTGGTTCCATGGATAATATAAAACACAAGCCTGCAGGTGGCAATGTCAAAGTAGATATTTTTTAAACAAAAAACTTCATTTTGAATATGCAAATTAGTTTTATTAAAATAATTTCAGATATTTGAACAGAAAGTTGATTTCAAATCTAAAGCATCGCCGAAATATGACATCGGTATAACGAAAAAGAAAGAAATTACTGTAGTAGAAGCTCCGGCTGACCAAGCAGCAGCAGCAGCAGCAGCGCAACAACCGATGCAGCAACAAAATTGATAACATTTTCAACGGGTGAAAATTTCCGTGATTTATTTGCGGTCATTTTATACGGATTTTTTTCTTTTCTTTTCTCTTTTTTTCCAATTTATTAATGCAAATTGATGAAATTTTTAGCAACCAGTATTTAGATCACTTTTTTATTCTGTCATACATTATTATTATTATCATTATCATTATCATTATTACACAGCAAGTTCTACTTGAGATTCCACTAGTTGCAAAATAACTTACTTATTTTCTCTCACTAATATATTATTATTAAGTATAATTGCGTACAAATTCTAATAAAATTACAAACGAGTGCAGATTCTTTTTCCAAAATACAAAAATACCAACTCTACCTTCAACGACTACAACTCAGACAATTTGCATAATAATATCAATTGTTAAAATTGTGCACAAATTGTTGATTTTTTCTTTTTACAATGATTCTCCAAGTCGAATAATTTCTTCGATGAAAAAATCCAAATCTTCGTATGTTGTTGCAGGATTTGAAATTATCATACGAAAAAAGTTTGGTTTATCTTTGTCCGGCTGGTAACCGACCATTGTACTTCCCGATGACATCATTTTAGCTTTTATTTTTGGAGCTACCTGAAAAACATTGTTTTATGCTAAACATTCAACTTCAAATTAACAAAACACAGAAACAAATTCCATTTATTATTTATTAATGATTGAATTGTAATCAACTGATGGATGACTGAGTTGCAGTTTACCTTGTCTAGCCTAGCTTTCTTTTCAGTACTTTCAAGATGTCGTACATTTTTCGGTACATACCAAAAACAGATATTCAGAAATTCTGGCTTAAAAAAATTACTGAAAATTAAACACAACAGTTGGTAGTTAGTTAAGCATAGTCATAGTTACATTTTCCATTATCAACTCATATCCTGGTGTTTTCTTTATCTTTTCTGTGAAATACTTCGCCAATTCCATTAAACGATTTACTTGCTGTTCAAAGCCATTCATACCCTAAACATGAAATAAATAATTAGAAACAAATTCATATATATATGTATGTGTGTGTTAATTTACTGCAATTTAATTTAATTAATTTCTTTTAATACTCATAACTTTTAATATTCTTCTAATAATTAATAATAGAAAGTAGCTTCTGTATTTTCAAGTTTTATATTTTATTCTGTTTTGAACCAAACATTTCAATTTCGTTAACTATTACTTTATTTCATATAACATTCAGCAATTTCCTCGATATATAAATAGATAGATAGATATATTAGATATATTACAAATATATGAAAAACTAACTTATAATATGATGTAATTCTAAATTAAGTAACATTTTTTAATGTACGAAATTAAGTGAAATATCTGCCATCAGTCATGAAATAATGTTAATTTTAAATAAAATTTGACCTTGGTCAAAATTACCTTGGCTCTCCACATTATCCATAATTTGAAAACGTCATTATGACGTCCACACTGAATTGCTTTGTCTCCGCTGTCATAACTCACATCATATGGCTTATCTTGTTGAAAGAGATAATCAGCACACATTTGATTGCATTGAAATAGCAAGCCCTTTAATTATTATATTTTCATTTCAGTTTCAAAATTAGCATATTAAAAAACTGCATACCTCGTGACAAATTAAACAAGCTGAACACTGGAGAAGCGCCCCCATTAACTTATGAGGGTTCCAAGTTACTGAATCAGCTCTACAAATAATTAAAATGAACTTATTGATTTCTATTTGTTGGATAAAAATGTCTTACAGCTTATCTTATAAATAAATAAAAAAAAATATATATATATGTATGAATGTAAAAGTTAAAAAATATCTTTTTCCGAATTAAGGAATTTCAAATGTGCATTAATATTTATGAAAATAATTGATTGCAGTGCTCTGTTGTGTTGAAATTATTGCGAATTTAAAGCTTACTTCTCTATACCATTTGCCAGATGTCGATGTTTCTTGGACAAAAGTATTCCACCACCCCATGCAGCCTGAAACATTTGAAGCTTACTAAAGAAATTTAAATTTATGCCTTACATCAACGTGAAGCCACATTCTGTATTTCTTGCATATATTAGCGATCTCATTTATTGGATCAAATGCACCGTAGACAGTAGTTCCGCCTACTGCACACACGAAAAATGGTACATATCCATTTTTCTTTGCCAAAATAACTTCTTCCTCCAATTTACTTGGAATCATCTTCCCTCTAATATAAAAACATTATTCTATTAAAACGAATAAATAAAATAACACAATACATTGTACACTTAATTATTATATAAATATAAGCAGAATAGTTCAAATAGTAATTGTATGCAATTTTCATTTAAAGAAATAAAAGGAGGGAAAGAATATTTCAATTAACGTACTTTTCATCTACAGGAATAGGAAAGCAGTTGTCAACACCAATTCCTACAAGTGCTGCAGCACCTCTTATTGAATAATGACTCTAAAATAAAGATCTTGAAAGTATTACAAAATGAAATGAATGAAATTTATCGTCAGATCTTCGACAAATTCTTAACATTTTTCAGGCAAAAATTTCATCGCCTAAATATTTCATTATTATAAATTTAAAAATCAAATTCTACGCTATGCTGACACTGTATATTTTATTTATAATATCACTTATTACTTTTACGTCACTCATTAATTTTATTTGTATTATTTTTCTATTGTCCAATATTTATCAATTATGATTATTTTCAAATTTGATTACAAAATGATAAACAGATTTACGTCTTCAGAAGTAAACATTGCCAAATTTGGAGTTTCAACCATCCCAATCGCCTTGCAGCGTGGAAACATGTAATGTCTTGCAGCATTTACGGCGTATAAATTAGATATTGCTCCACCTGGACTGAATATTCCGTCTCGTTTTCCAGGCGGCCAGCCGACAATTTCACACATTGTTTCAATGATTTCTTTTTCCATGAGAACAAATACTGGTGAAATTTCATAAGTAAACCTAAAAAAATTAAAAAAATTTTTCAGCTTAAATAAAAAACTAAACAGTTCTATCATTGCAAAAACAAATATTATTCTAATATAAATTGTATGTGAAATTATAAAATAAATCATATATCAAATGTAATAATTAAACAAAGTATAAAGTTTAAGTGTTTGTTTCGTTCAAAATTTTTATGAAAGTTATATTTTGTGCAGTGTCATGTACATGTTTGTGTTCACAGTAGCTGTCAGCCATTCACCAATCATACTTATCAAGTCAAGTCCTGTAGAAAGCTGATTAAAAAATCGTGGGTGTCCTAAAATAAAAAGTAGTGAATTTTAAAATATCAAAAATTTATCACTCAACTTTATTATCGAACAACATTAGATCAAATAATTCACAATAGCTTTAGATTTATTTAAAAATTTTCATTATTGTTTAAATGTCAATTTTCAATATATCATTTTGCTTAAAAATTTCTTAATATTTTGAGATATTTTAAAAACTTGAAAAAATTAATTCATTGCTATATGAATAGTAATGTTGAGAAGCATTCCGTGATTAGTAATATTTAAAAAAGTCAGACAGCGTTTAATTTAATATATTTAACTAATTATCCACATATTGTTAAGTGAATGAAAAGTATTATCATTTAAAGTGAAAATACATGTTTGAACTGTTTTGATTTTGATGTACATTATCCGTAGCAAAAGTAATGTAGGATTCGTTGTGTATGCATTGCAAACTGACAATATTTTACTTAATAGAACAGTTAATATATGCTTTATTAATATTCATTTATTTACCTGTTCGAACTTGATATTTTAATACTTCTTTGCAATCTTCAATAACTTTCTGCAGACTTGTCGGATTTATTGGAATTCGGAGATCAAGTTTAGCAATTAATTCTGTAGGATGGTGAAAATTAATAACCTTCGTGTTGGGATTGTTGGTTTCTTTGATAAACTCTAAAAGTAGATCTACTACTGCTTTTATAAACATCTCAGTTGTCAACCATCCACTTCGATTTAATGGTAAAATATCTAAAAAAGAAAAATTGTTAAATGCATTCAATATAAGTAATAACATTCACTACTGAATATTTTAAAACATTGTAATATTTTCTTAAATTTATAATTTATTAAACATTAGATTAACTAAGCAAACTGTAAAATTTTTTTTCCAATTTAATCCTTTATTTATTATTCGTCAAGCTTAGCTAATAACTTTCATTTAGTATGCCAACATATGACAAATATGTCAAATCTAAATGTAACTGTTTAAAGTGTATCTTTTTGTTTTATGTTTAAAAAATAACGGACTGTTTTCTATTTCTTTTTGGCAGCAACTATGATTCGATTATTATTAATCATTTTATTCAGTGATTAATGTTTAAAATGTTAATTATAAAAATAAAATGCTTACCATTGTAAAATTTATTTTCCATTAATTTTTGATTTTCTTCAATCATTCTGTTTTCACTAGTATTCATATTGCAATTTACTTAGCAGTTAACAAATGCAAAACCACAGAATCAAGTGAAATGTATGCTTGTATTGTCGTCGTCGTTGTTGTTGTTTTCCAATGCAAAGTAAGAATGCTGAATCAGGGATTTTAATGCTGCATCCTCTTCATGTTTATAAGGCTATGTCATGCTGTTTTTGATTCTCTTTAAAATTTCTAATTTATAATCAATCTTATTGATATTGATAGAAGAAAGTGGATAAAACTAACGTGCAGAATTTGCTTCCGCTGCTTTCAGTAATCACTTTTAAGTGTCACCATTTAAAAGAAGAGTACTTATTCTATATTTAATGTGAGGAACATCTTTATTCAAAATTTATCATACATATATATATATATATGTATGTATGTATAAGGCCTGCTTAAGCAAAAGCATTCAATATTTCCGGTTCAAAGTGCGTGATGGTGATAAAGTGATTTTTACACTGCGTCAAATAGATCACTTTCCTTCATGTCGCTTTCTAACTCTTCCGTGTTTATCTTAAATTCCAGAAGACTTAACTGTTCAGCTGTTAAATTGATCGTCAGTTCCAATATATAGAAGGATCACTTCTGAAATAATTCCAAAAATCAATCGCTGTACGATTATTCAACTTTGTCGAATTTTTCATTATAAACACAATTAAAATATTATAATTCATAACTCACTTTAATGCTCGTTGATTGAAAAAAATTTCATTTTTATTCCTCTATTTGCTTTTTCCATTTCAAAAATATTCTCCACTATATTCTGTTTGTTGTCTTCTTCAAAATAAATCATGATAATTTATTTGTCATTTCTAATATTTAAAATATTTTTGTTTAATTTTCAAACATTCATTTTTTTCACAATTTGAGCATTAATTTACTTGCAATCATACTCTATATGCATGAATATTTGATCTAATTTGATTCTTTATGTAAATTTGCATTCACGTCGGAGTTTAGCTTATTCATTAGTGTAAATAATGAAGTGCGCAATCACGAAATGCATAATTAAATAAAATAAAATAAATTGGTAAAATATATCACTGCAAATATTCAATCCAAAGTACCAAAAACTTATACATATTCACATTAAAAAATATTTCAATATGCTTATTTTTTCAATTGCAAGAATAAAAACGGATAATGAAGTTCATTACAGAGCTGTTTTTTGAATAAGTATTTAATTCGATAACAAAGAAACGTTTCAATCATTCTATAGCATAAAATATAAAGTAGTTATGGAACAAACATTTTCTTCAGTTTAATTTAATTTAATTCAATTTCTGAAACTTGAACTCAATTCCAAAATAAATTATTTTTATTTACAGCACAAAATTCTTCAAAAATTTGAACAATCTGTATAGCTTTTTCATGCATTCAAATTGATTTTAAAAAAGTATGCAAAACATTTCTTGAAATGTATGTTTCAATAGATCTTTGTTAAAATTAATGTAATTAAAACCCAAATCCGTAATATGAATTAAAATAAGCATGCAAGGGCTAACAGGGGACTTTGCATACTTACCTGGCGGATCATCAACAATGATCAAGAAGATTGTTGATGCAGGAGGAGACTTGGGCATTGCACTTGGCCCTTGTTGAACCCTGGGATCATTTCAGTTTGAAATGTATTCTCCGCATAGTTTTTGAGTTAGGGAGGCGTTCGCGCCCCCTTTTAATTTATATATTTAATCATCTTAATATCAATGAAATCATACAATCAAAATACAGGATATATATATTTGTTTTGGTTGTGAATGGTTATTCAAAGTAGGTATCATTTCGCTTAGTATATATATATAAGTATAATGCATATATACAACGTTTGCATAAATAAGTACATACACGGCGTTAGTTTTTATAATAAAATTAATTATTGTAATAAAAAGCTGCAGCAACACTGCAAAACAGGCAGAAACTTAACAAATAAGCTGTAATTATCAAGCAGAAATAGTAATTAAAGTTAAACTGTTTTTAATTTCTCATCAATGAAAATATGCAGTAAATATAAAAATAAAATTATTGTTTCAACAAAATTGATCGACGTTGTATCAAAAAAATGAAAAAAAACATCATTTTTTATAATACTATAGAAAATAAATTCTGAAAATAATGTTCAATGTGACCTGAATATGTAATACTGTAAGCAAATAAGGCAGTGCTAAAACATTATTTAACCGAAGGTGGTGCATTTTTTATTTTATTTCAGAATTTTCTTGTCAACCGTATTGCACGTTATTTTTGATAAAAGTAAAATTTTATCATAAGTTGTGTGTATTCATTTCTTGCTTTTATTGTTATGCAGCTTTTACAGTGTATTATAAACAATTTTTTTTGTTTAAAGCATAAAGATCGATTTTTCTTTATCGGTGTGCTAGTTTACGTATTTTCCATTCATTATTTTGATATATTTGTTTTTTTTTGTTTTTCATTTATAAATTACTGCCTGTGTAATATTAATTATTACAGTTGTATTTCAAGTGTTTTTTTCAAATTTGAGGTTCTGTTGGTTGGAAGATGGCGTTAATGAGAAAACTGATTTTTCGACAGGTTTGTTATTTTGAAATACTGTGGATAATATTGTTAAAGTAACATTTTAATAAGAAGCTTTTAATTTTATTTTTTTTATATAATCGACACTTTCAGTTGTTCTGATAATGTTCATGTTCATACATATTTTCTACAAAATTACATGGATTTATATGTCTTTGTTATTTATTAATTATTGCATTTTGAAAATTTTCAGTGCATTATTGGTTTTTTCCTTTAAAGTAACAGCATTACATCAAACGTTATTTTGCATTTTTCCGTTGTGATGTTTACTTTAAAGCTGTTCACACATGTGAGCTGTTTTGCTTGCATTTTTTATTCTGAAGTGGCACAAGGTTGACAGGAAATAATGCAGTCTAGTTTCCTGCGTACGTGACGTTCTTAAAATGTTTGTAATGCTGAACACTTTTTATTCAACTTTATTAATTTATTTTATAATGAAAAAATAATGAAGCACGTTTATTGAAATATTTATTTTACGTTTCACTACATTAGTTTTGTTACATTATTTAAATAAATACATGTTGTAGATATTTAGTTTTTCTGTTTTCAGTTTCAGTTCTTTTTAATTATTCTGATATTAGCATCGTTCGATTAATTTGTTATCTTCTACAAATATAAAAATTTAATTTGTAATATTTTCAGCTAAAACATAATTTAAATGAAGATGGAAATCACAGTTTGCATTGTTTTTTATTCTACCTCACTTTAACGCAATACTTTTCATATTAATCAATGAAATAAAATGATGGATTTTGTAAACAGATTATTTATATGAAAAAATTTCTTGTTATTTCTATCAAAATAAGAAAATCAATACTGTTGTATATTGATATAGTTAATTTTATACAAGCATTATTTACAGATGTTTGAAAGCAAAACATCAACATTTACATATTTGCTGGGATGTCCGAAGACCAGAGAGGCTATTTTGATCGATCCTGTTATTGAAATGGTTGATCGTGATTTACAAATCATTCACGAATTGGGACTAAAATTAAAATATGCAGGTGAGACATAAATGCAGAAATACTGCAATACATTATCTGATATAGATACGTTTTATAATAATTTTTGATTGTTTTAATCGCAGTATAGTCATGAATTTATAACTCCAGTTGTTAAAAAGCGGAAATAGTGTTTTTACTTATTTCAGAAACAAAAATATTTCAGACAAGGGATTTGTTGTTTTACGCAAATGGTTTCTTGCAGAAGTACAGAAAAAAATTATTGTGATTGCCTTGTAAATTTAAGTTAAAAAGTGTTCGAACGTCAAACGTTTGTTTTTAAACTGTTTTATTAGCTAATAAATTAGTTTGCTAGGATAATCAAATGGCAATTTGCTGTTGCAACTTATTACCTTTTTTTTATATTTATAACTTTGACTGCATTCTTTTTCTTACGTAAATAACTACTTATAGGCCAACAGTAAACCGGCGCCTAATTCACATTTCGACATTAAATAATAAAAAATCTTTTGTAATTCTTATTTTAAATAAAATGAATATTATCTTTTTTTAATTTAAAAATAAATCTGTTGGCAACTCTTTAAACAGCAGTTTAAATTTTTCTAGGAAATACTCATGCTCACGCTGATCATGTAACAGCCACAGCTGAACTTCGTAAATTGGTGCCAGAATGTAAAAGTTTTATCAGTCATGCTTCAGGAGCCAAAGCAAATATAACACTTGTCAATGGCGAAACTATTCAGTTTGGTGATTGCTGTATTGAAGCACGTAGCACACCTGGACATACAAATGGCAAGATATTCCTTAATTAACTTTATGGTTTAAACTTTGTTTTATTTTATTAGGCTGCATTACTTATGTTTGTCATGAAGAGCGATTTGCAATGACCGGAGACACTCTCTTGATTCGTGGCTGCGGTCGTACAGATTTTCAGCAAGGTGGCACTTTAAAAATATTCTTCATATTCGAACTGCATCTTTTACATACGCAACAACTTTTAGGTGATTCGAGAAAGTTATACAATTCTGTACATTCTCAAATATTTTCTCTTCCTGACGACTATTTGCTTTTTCCTGGTCATGATTATAAAGGCAAGCATTTTGAAATTTAATTTTAATTTTACTTTTATGATTTTCATTGTTTAGGTTTTTCTGTAACTAGCGTTGAAGAGGAGAAGAAATACAACCCAAGACTTACATTGCCAATTGATCAATTCGTTGAATTTATGAAAAATTTGAAGCTGGATAATCCAAAACAAATAGGTATGTGATGATTTGTCAGGATTTAAGTTTAGATGGATATAGTTTTTGAAAATATAAAAATTTACTTTATATAATTTAATTTAGTATATGAGTTAGATATGCATGCTTGAAAACGTTATACAATTTTGGAAAATATCAAAGATTATGGCAATTCTTATCCAATTCATATTTTACAAATGATCGAATTTAGACAAAGCGGTACCTGCCAATATGGTTGATGGTGACGTGCGGTACATGAATGAAGCTGTGAGAGCTGAAGTATGCAAAACGGCAAAAATTCACTAGCTGATTGAAAGAGTTGCTTTTAGCTGAAAATTTGATCAAATTTTCAATATGACGGCATGTTTTATTAGATACAGTTTAATTACTAAATTATTCAGTATGATTCACTTTTATCCAATCATTTTTCATTTTGAAATTATAATTCATTAATTTCATTTTTATGAAGATATTTATGCTGATATGTAACAAACATGTGAGATCATATATCATTATTTATTTTTTATATATGCTTAAAAACTTTATGTAACAAGAACAAAAAGATTCACTATTTTTAGGCGTGTTCTGGTTTTACTCATATTTATTGTTAAAATTTTGTTTTAACGTCATTATTCATTCATTTTTAAATCTATGACACAACAATAAATAAGCAGGCAATCCATTTGCAAAACATTAAGTTAAAAAAGAATGACAGAATGCTCATATCACATAACATTTTAAAACATTTACTGATGAAAGTTATTATAAACATTCAAATGGAGCGTGAAGTATTTTGCAAAACATATGCATAGTAGCACAATTTGATTATAAGTTACTTTTGTTGTAATTGCTCTGCTGATTTCATGAACTTTACGATCAGTTATGCGCAAAAATGCATCATAAAAATTTGTTGAAAATAAAACTTAGTATAAACAAGAATTCAACAATTTTATTTGCAATTATAAATATATCATTGCTAAATAATGGTAATACACTATTTTAAACAACTAACAAACAAGATTTTAGTTTATAAATTTTGATAATACTGAAATGATACCTAACTTTCACATTTTACTATAAGGCATCTCATACATTCCTATAGTTTGCAGCAAATTTATTTGAAATTTAAAATGTTTATTTTGTTTAATTTCTTTGAAAATATTGTTTATGCATTTTAAATTAATTTTACTGTAATGCAGATTTTAATGATTTATGCATACTTGTGTTTATTTCGTACTATCCAAGGTTGCGTTCATTTTGCATGTTTGCGTATGGCATGTAATTTTCCGTTATCTTTCAATTTATTTCTTGATTTTCCTGCATTGCAGTAGGCTGAAAATTAGTGTTTTCACTGTGGTGTTATAAAATTATTTTTACTTGTGATTTTTTTAGAGAGATGGAATCAACATCACCTGAGCGTTGCGCAACAGCCGCATCTGCAAATGCGAACATTCATCCTTGGATATTTCGTGCTGGAAATAGTACTAATGGTATCTTTCATGAAACTCGAATTGATCAAAGGGCAGCGGAAAAAGTTGAAATAGAATGCGATAATTACTTAGGTTCAGGTAGGTTATGCTCAGGTGCACAAATAATATATGATATCGTTTATTCTGATGTTTTCATCTTTGCGTGTTTTTTTATTTTTCAACCTAATTCGTTATTTTTTGTCGCCTCGTAACTTTTTGCCGTATACGCTGTGACATATCCATGTCATGTCATGTCATATCAGTGTATTAATCTTGTTTCAATAATCCTTTTTGTGTTATTAATATGTTAGTTGACATATTTAATTTCAGTTAACTTTAGGTATTAATAAATTTATTTTTAGTAATTGATCGCAACTTCAGAGCTTCTCAAGTAGAAATTGGAATAATATTGACAGCTTTGGAGAGACTACAGTGGCGTTTTGATGCTCGTTGTCATGCATTGGAAAGACGAATATCTTACATTGAGCATACCTTGGCATCGATTCAGAAAGGTGAAATAGATTTTAAAAGGCAGAAATGTTGTAATTCTGCAGAAAGTGCAACAGAAGATTTATTTTCAAAGCGAAATTTGACTTCGAATTCAAGTAATTTGTTCGGTAGCAACGTTTTTTCAATGTTGGATAACCCGGATGACAATTTGCAGTGCGATAATATGTTTTTGAGTTCTTGTTCTGCTAAAACGTTTTCTGAATTTATGAAAAGCTCAATGTCAACTTCTGCTAAAGCTGTTACTGGTGACTGTTTTACATTACCGGGTGGTGATGTTAAAGTTAACGTAAAAAATGAAGAGGGATATTTGTTTACTTACAATTTTCCGGGTTTCCTGGTAGAGAAAGTGTTGAAAGATAATCCCCCAGAACCCAGTGGTTGGGCAGCTAGTAAAGCTCTCGTTTGTTTGTTAGATTTTGTTTACCATCCATTAGAATTGGCAATGAGACGACTTCCATCTTTACCAATTTCTTCCAAATGGGCACAAGTAACTGGCAAACTTCATGGTCGTCAAAAGTGTGAATTATTTCTTGGAACTCAGTTTGAAATGGGTGTCGAATTTGAATCAAATCGGTTTCTCCCCTGCTGTAAACTGATTGAACACTTCTATGCAAACTGGAAATACAAAGCTTTTGAACGCAATCATGCTTTTCGAGAGATGATTCATAAAAAATGCAGATCTAGACGACGTGATTTGAAGCAGTATTTACTGGTCTGTGGGAAACCGAAAGAAGAAGCCTTGGAATCAATAATTAAAGGAATAGATTTGCCTGTACGAGATAACGCCGACAGATAGGTCGCATTTATTTCTTTTGGTAACTGCATTTATAAGAAATTGCACTACTACAATATCATTTATAGATTTTAAACATCATCAGTGATTTATGGCCATGTCATTTTACTTCATTCATTGTAATGATTGCAACGATTCTTCACTGCAGTTTTGGATACCTCGTTGAATGTTTTATGCATTTTTGATATTTTAACTAGAACAACATTTGAATTCATTTATTGATATGTTATAAAACTAAGGATATTAAAATGTTTTTCGTAAGGCGGGTGGTAATCAGACACAAGCTGTAAAATGATAGTAGTTTAGATGTTTATTAGTAAACATTTGAATGACAGCAGACTGATAGGATTGCTGAACGCATATAAGAATAACAGAACAGTAGTGAAATGTAGCAAATACTTTTATTGATGAAGTATTAAAGTTGTTTAAAATTTTATAAGTAATATTATTTTTATTGACACGCATGAAAATTAAAGGTTAATGATAATTACAATGTGCAACGTATTACATGTGTTTTGAATGAAAATTCTAGCATCATTAGAATGAAAGTAACATTAGCAACCGTACGATACTGTACTTGAAAATCTATTACATATCTTTTGCTTACCGTAATCTTTTACCACAAATTGTAAAGTGCGAATGTATTTGTAATTGTCTACATTTATCAAACCTTTTTATGCAGCTGTTTTTTTCAAGTAATGCTTTTAAACATAATTTTGATGAGCTTCCATTAAGCATTGTATATCATCACTCTGATATTAATAATGTTTACTTTTTCAGTCAATGATTGGTTGGTATATTTTTGCATTACCTAGCAATGTTTATGTTTATTGTTAAGATTGGTTTAATATTCGTTGTTATTCATGTCCATATAAGCTGCTGTGATGGTAGTGCACCTTATTGAGATTTGTACGCTTCGATTTGTGTTATATCCTGTGATTTTTTAAATTATTTTAGATTTATGACTAGCCGAAAAAGAAATTCATTTAATTAATGAAATGATATTTATTATTAGCTATTGATTTAAACATTTTAAAGTATTTTTTATATTTTAATTCTTAATGCTATATAATACTGGAATCGATGTTTGTATGTATATTACATGTGAAAAACTGAGACTGCATGTATATGGAAATTATTATTTCTGCATTCTAGATATTGATTTATGTTTATGATTTACTTTCATCTATAAATAAATATGTGTAAAGATGTAGTACTGTATGTGAATATGTATACGTATGTATTGTTGTAATATATGATTTAACGATATAAATGAATGATTGTTAATAGCATTATTAAAATATACCTCCGACTTGTTCAACTTTATCATGATGAAAAGCTTCACTTTTGCAACGTTTACCAACTTACAGATGCTATTCATCAAGTACACTGATTATATGATTCTTTGAATGAAACATTAATAGGAATTATGAAAGCGACATTAGTAATTTTTGATGAAATTGGTTCAAACGTTTCCATAATGATTAATTAAAATAAAAATAGATGAGTAATAGTTGTGCATAGAGCTGGCATTTGCAAATGATGATGAAATAGCGTCGGATAAAATGATAATTAAAAAATGCTTCAGAGAATGCATAAACAAGTACCTTTTACTTGAAAAATTTTAATTCTTTAGTATTGTATGAAATTACAGTAATGGAAGCAGCAAGTTCTGATGTTTTTTCTGCTGCTTCTTTGTCTTCACGATCACACGACGTCTCCATGTGGTCGATGTGTCCTAGCGGATCGACAGAGAATGCATCTGATGGTCATGATGCGCGATTACACGCAGGAATGATGCGATATCAAAGTAAAAAATGAAATTTGGAAATAAATTTCTATTTTGCTTATTTAACAGTAATGTAAAAAATGATCCAGCAGTAGCATGTATGTAAATTCTACTGTATGCTCGATGCTTTTGTAAATGAAATTTTTTATTTGTTATATGATGAAAATGTGGTTAATTTTTATTTTTTTAATTAAAATAATTTTTGATAATGAAATGATAAACATTTAAATTTATTTTTAAGCGTCACATGGAAATTATGAACTACCGCAGTCGGCTTTGGGTGTGATTTTGTCGACATTACAACAACTGCAAACACGAATCGATAGTCGCTTTGATTCGCTTGAACGGCGTGTGATGAACATTGAACGGGGTGTGAATAGTATTCAAAAGCAACAACAGGCGGCAATGAATATGAAAAAAAGAAAACGTTGTTGTTCTCCATTATTGATGGATGAAAAACCGTTCATTGAAACGACAAATTCATTCAACGGATCTATACTGGACAGCCTACCATGCCTTAGTTCAAGTAATGTGAATCACTTCTCAAAGGATAGTAACAAGAGAAACAATGGTAACAACACCACCAACAGCAATAACAGCAACAGCAACAGTAATAATAATAACAACAACAACAATAATAATAATAATAATAATTTGTTGTCCAATTCATTACAACATGATGGAATAATTATATCAACGTGTTCGAGTAAGACTTTGTCTGAGTTTATGAAAAGTGCTCAGATGTCGTCAGCATTGCCTTTGCAAGGCCAGTGCGCAATTTCAGATGGAGGCTACATTGTTACGAATGTTGTGGACGAACATGGCAGTTGTCATAGTTACAAGTTCCCAGCTTCAGTGGTTGAGAAGATGCTGAAGGATAATCCGCCAGAGCCTAGTGGTTGGGCGGCAAGCAAAGCGCTGGTCTCGTTATTGGATTATGTCTACCACCCGTTGGAATTGGCCATGCGACGGTTGCCTGCTTTGCCTGCTTCGAATTCGTTGTCGTCAAATTTGCAGGGTCGACAAAAGTCAGAACTGTTCGTCGGCACCCAATATGAGACGGGCATCGAATTTCCCCCTGATCGTCTTTTGCCCTGTTGTAAATTAATCGAACATTATTATCCGGGTTGGAAGTTCAAAGCTTTTGAACGCAATCATGCATTTCGGGAAATTGTGCATAAAAAGTGTCGCACTCGGAGGCGAGATTTAAAGCAGTACTTGTTAACATGTGGCAAAACCAAAGAGCAAGCGTTGGATTCGATTATTAAAGGAATCGACCTGCCTCCGAGAGAATATCTAGGAAAATAGTCGTTTCCGTCGTTCTTTTCCAACATATACCCCGGTTCCAACATTGATTTGTTGATTCACACATTGTATTTTGCTGTTTTTTGTCCTTTTTCTTCTTTTGTAGAAAAATGTCCAACTTGGACCAACTTTGCCATGGCAAACAGGGCAGGAAACAGTTTCAATTTCTGTCTTTAATAATGTTATGTGCAAAAAATTTTTTTTAACTTTGTGCTGTATAAATGAAAAAGATTATTCTGACTATTGCTTATTAATTCAATCATCTCTGTCATTCAGTAAAGAGTTTGTTACCATTTTTCTATCAGAACGATCTTTGATGATGTAGTTTAATATTTCTAAATTAAAAAAAAAATTTATTTTATGCATATAACTGTATAAACTTGTAGTAATAATGTACTGTGTACAAGTTCACTTTGTTCTGCCATTTCATTTTAAACCATTTGTATTATGAATGAAAAGAATCAATCCAGAAAAATTATAACGCAATTATAAAAAGCAAATGCAATAATAATAAAATGCTTATAAATAAATTATTATTCATTTCTTTTTGTTGATTTACTTTAAAATTTATTTTTACAATTTCAAATTATCATTTTGAAAAAAATTATTAATTTATAAATAAAATATTTAAATTTTGTATAGGCGTTTAATATCTGAAAGAATAGTGGAATATGTTAAAACCCAAGAGAAGTCAATATATAAATTCATTTAAGTTGATTAGGAACAGTGCATAACGAAGTCTGTGATGAATCATTTTTACCTACATTATTTGATTACTGATGAATATCGATTCTGAGACCTCAATATAAATTATTTTCACAAACATTAAACCAGAAAGAGCGTTTGTGGATTTGTTTTCAAAAAAAATCTAATTATCATAGAAAATTAATTCTTGTGAGAATATCATCAAATCAAAAAAGAAAAAAAATGAAAATTCAAATTTGGAACTATGGTATGAAAACAATTTTATATTACTTTTAATACTATTTAACAATCTGCAGACAGTTCGTTGGATAACTTTAATTCTAGATGACGGTTTTTGTTTCAAAATTCTATCTATACATTCTATTCAACGGCAAACAAACTCTTTTAAGTTCCATTCTTAAACAAATCATGTCATGTCAATTTAAGGGTGAACATCTTTTCATTATCATATATTCTGTTTAGACACATTTTTTAAAATAATTTATTGATTCATTTTTTAATAAAAGAGCACAATGCATCTATGAGACCAGAAAGAATAAAAAATATATGCCTAACTGTTTTGGAAAGAAGTGAAATTGTACGTACATTAAGAAGAAATTTAAATTTCAGGTTCAAGTACCGTCATACTGTAACTATATTGACGAAGTATCTAACCGTGAATTTTTAAATATTAGACAAGCGTTTACATAATCTAAGTTATATGGTAATAATAATAATAATAATAATAATAATAATAATAATAACAATGATTTTTCCTCTTCTCTACAGTGAGAAGTACATTATTTTTTTTAGAAAAGCATCGAAATTGATTTTTTATTTAGTAGATTTTCTTTGTGTCAAAATAAACATGCCCAGCCTGCCTAGCTGAAATTACAGCCTTGTCACTGTAAACATGTGTGCTGTGAATCGAAAGTATAGCTATTCTACTGATAGAGTTACCAAAATAACCACAAGACGTTGGAGGAGATCAACGAACAGCTAATACCGAGTCTGCTCAATGGGAAATCAATCATTCAGCTAAGTATCAGTGCCAACGAATCAATATTAAATGACCAGGTTGTTGCTGTTCGAGAAGTATTCAGTTAGCAACTGATATCGTACTACAAAGAAAGTGGAAGTTGATAACTGTTCGTCCAAGTGAAGTGTACTGTGTTCAGCAAAACTGTCCTAACGAGGATATTATTACTGTTATCAAATTTCGTAAATCACAGGACGCAAGACAACAATGCGAGCTGTGAGTCGCTAGTCGTATTCGGCTAATCATACTGTAAATTCGCAATTATCAGGTTGATCATCGCAACTTGACGTGCCCTTGTGACTTCTTTCAGGTTTCGTAGCCATTCTAAAACCAAAGGAAAAAACACTCGCAACGGGTAAACAAACTTTTACTAGTACAAACAACAACGACTAATCAACGAGAACACAAACCAAAAGCGATTATGATCACAACGCATATTTTTTCATACTGTACCTTGTTGCCTCGGTCAACCATGAAAATCTCTTACAACGTGGCCGCCAATACTTATATTATGCACTTTTCCTTATATTTAATATGTCACTCTAAATGCAGAAAGCAGTTTTTACCTATGAACAGAACGATTTGTATAACCAAAAGCCATCGTGTCGCCAATTCTTCGGGGCTTGCTCATGAGATTTATATTAAGATGCAGTGTTGATACTGCATTTTGTGTTCATCTTTAAGATCTAAAAATCATCTGAATATAATTTTACATAATTTTTTGACTTAAAAATCTCTCGTAAGTATTACAGAATTATTTATTGAAGAAAATAATAGCAGAACTTCATTTATTTTTTAAAAATATTTAAATTTATTTTAAAATAATTTTTTATTAGTTTATTTGCCCAAATATTATTTTAACGCCTATTTTTGTACCAATAATTTGGCAATGGCACCGTTTATAGTGATATATTGTTATAAATTACAACTTTTGATGAAAACATTATTATTTTAAAAATAGATGCATTTTAAGCATTTAAATTATATATTTCTAGTTGTTCATAAGTATCACAAAATTTCAAAATTTGAAATTTACAGTTGTTTGAACCTGCATTACAATTGTTTTACTGTATATTGTCCCGCTTTTGGCTTTTTGAAAGTTTTGATGTTAGCTGTTTTTATTCTATTTGGCGATGGATGCTTCCGACAATGTAAGGAAATCTATTTATTTTCTTTTACTTATTTGAAGATAATGCCCTATTGTTGAAAAAATTTCCCAAATTGTTGTTGCTCGTTGCAAATTATTAAGTTTTTCCGACAAAATTGGCTTTTTTAACTGAATAATGTGTAATTAATTTAAGTCAATTATTGAAATTTATACTGTTTTTCAGTTTATATCCAATTTTTTTTTACAAATTACAAGAAAGGTAATAATTCTTAGCACCATGATGATCGTCACTTTGTGAAATTTTTCTC
>NW_003526943.1:825-61575 GCF_000181795.1 Trichinella spiralis | reverse complement strand
TAGTCGGGAGGTAGCACTAAGCGCACAGAATACCTATAGGGTGGTTGCTAAGCGCACGGGAATAGTCGGGGGGTAGCACTAAGCGCACAGAATACCTATAGGGTGGTTGCTAAGCGCACGGGAATAGTCGGGGGGTAGCACTATTTTGGATGTAGAAAATAAATGGAAATTAATTTCATTTCTGAAGATACATATTACTTTCTTACCCAATTCATACTGTTGTACGATGAAATCATATATTTCAATGATGACATTAAGTAAACGCATTCTTTGATTTTCCGCTTTCTGATGTTTTTATTTCTTCGCTTTTGAAATTTCTTTTTCTTTGGCTCACTTATCCCTTTTGGGCTGGTAGCCTGAAAATTCGCTATGGTTTCCTCTTCATACTTCGATCTATAATGCAAAATAAAAAAGTGATTTTACGTTGGGATTCATCATGGCTTTAGATTTTCATCAGAAACAATTATTGTAGATTATTTCACTACTTTATTGTATAAAAATATTGTTTCAGCTTCTTAAATTCTTTTTTTCTTTTACGTTTTCATTGTCTTTTTGTAATGCACGGAAATGCTTCCTTCAAAGAAGTTGTCAGAGTATTAGTTTTTTGAATTTCATGCTGTCACGTGTTTTTTTGCGCTTTGTAGGTTACAGTATGCCTTAGTTTACGCGTATGTTTTTCCTTTTCAAATTCTTGCCTGCTTTTCATATAATTATAATTTTCAAGTATTTTTGAAAATTTTTACTAAATAACTTGAGCATTTTTTTGCTTGAGTTAAGCCGTTTTTTTCATATACCATTGTTATTTTTCAGCAATTTATTTTGTAATTTTTTTCCTCCTTTATATGATCCCTGTACATTTTATTGAATACGTTCATCAATTCTGTTGTATATTAGTTATTTTGACATATTCCCATTCTAATATTACTTTCAAATTTTTCGAAGCTGATCATCCATCACAATCAACTGCTTTTTTTCTCTTTTTCTTTAAATATCTAATGACGTCAAAATTACATTTTGCTGAATGGTTTTACGCTATCAGGCCCACCGTATCAATTTTGATACATAATGTTTTATGCCCCATAGCTATTTACTAAAACGTTTTTGTTAGCCATGCTTGTGTTTATGTGTTCTTGACATTTGTCTTAACAATATTTTATTGCTATTTTTTTTCTCATCTTAGTAGATTTCTTATAATGTGCTCTAATGTACAGGTAGGTAAGACGAAAAAACATGAATTTGCATTTTGATGCATAAATTGAGAATTGAGCAGAATTTAAGGATAATAATTTTTTTACTAGTAGATGCTGATGTGAAGATGATGTTAAAATTAACTGCAGCCTCTTTTTGGGGTGCTGAGTAGAGTTCCTTAGTATAACTGTATCAATTTTGATACACTGAGCTTTAACGGAAACTGCGCATCCTGTTTACTACCCTCAACGTACTCAGAATCGCTTGCCCAATCCCGTATTAATTTTCTGAGAAAAATCATTTAGGATGTCTAATGAATTATTGTCAGATGCAATCAATAACATTTCTAAAAGTTTTGCACCATCGCTGATATTTAATACTAAGATCGCGTCCTCACTTCACTTCTAGTAGTTGCTGTAGTTTGGTAGTTGCTGCCCCATGCACCTGTCAATAATTAAACGTTGAAATCCCAAATATTTTAAAAAATTACAACATGAATATGGGTGGCATAGACCTGAACAACCTGCTTGCTGCTCTATACCGCATCGAACACAAAAGTCGAAAATGGACCCGTCGGATTTTCTTTTGGATCATCAGCACTGCCATGACAAATGCATGGCAACTGTATAAGAGGGACAGAAAAGAGATGCCTGGAACATGCACAGGCACATTGGACCTACTAAGCTTTACTTGCCAAGTTAGTCCGTCCTTGTGTCTTGTGAACATGCCTACTGCAACTTCTAGAAGCCTTTCTTGTGTGTCTTCTCCAACGCCAACCCTAACGTCAAGACGATTGGGAAGACGACCAACTGACGTCTCAAGAGAATTAGCAAAAGACCAAACTAGCCACTGATCAGTAATCACTGAATCGATAAGAATATGCAGACTGTATTCTACATTAGCCACGTGCCTGTGCAAACAATGCAATGTTTTCCTATGCCTAAGTAGCAACAGAAATTGCTTTACAGAATTTCATGACTAATTATTTGTAAGCCAATTATTGCATGTCTGCGTATATAGGAACAATAAACGTTTTCACACTTAGTTACAGAAAGGTATACCCCTTTGAGTCCCAGTGTATCACTTTTGATACAGCTCTACAAAAAATGGCTACAATATTATTCGAACAATAAATCCGATTAGAATTTTTATACACACACCATAACATGTTTAAAACGCATATTTAAAAATCTCAAAAAAAATGCAGGTTTGAAGGGGTAAATTGCCTTGTAGTATATTTATTTCGTGATGTATAAAGCAAATTGTTTTACCATTTCCATATTTGCCAACAAACATGTATTTGACTTTGAAATGAGCTACATTTTGTTAAGAGAACGGTTACTAAATAAAGCAAATGATTTTTATATTTTTTAGTCTGTAAATTTGCATCTTAATATTCTTTTTTTAAAAATGATTTATTCTGATTCATGTTCTGCCATTCTGTCTAAATTAGAATGTTTATAATCTTCATGTTTTTTTATTTGTACTTTGATCATTTCATATTAACGCTAATGCCATAATTGTGGTGCACATTTCTTTTACGGTTTTTTTATAATTAATATAATATTGTCATTTATGATATACATTTTGTTGATGTCTCTCGTAAGAGCGTGAACATTATACAATTAGAATATACGTGAATAATTTTGCCTAAATTAGTGGTCATTTCTTTCTTGTCTATAAAAGGCACAGTTTGTTTTAAAATTTTTTGTATTACTTTGTAATTATACATTTCAATGACGTTTTTGGCTAATTCAGTTTCAGATTAAGACGACACAAATTTCCTAATGAAAATTTTATGGCAGCTATTAATTGATGTTTGGAACACGCAGGAACATGTAGCTGTTGGACACTTAGTGCCGTCCCGTGAACAATACTTCTCATATCAGCAATTTTTATAATGTAATTCTCTTTATAATTTAACAGCGTAGAAGCATTCATTTTCAATTTTTCAAAATTCCTTAGATTTAGACTGATTGCACTATCAGTGATGTTTTGAAAATTGTTTTTTTTTTTGAATAATTTTTGAAATTTTGCTATGAATGCAACAAGTGTTGCATGCTTTGTCTAAATTGAAGTCACGCGCTGACAAAAGTTATTCAATGAACTTCTTACAATACATATATAGAAGTAGGCTATGACAAATAAATAGAGAAAAACAACTGATACGGCTAGTGGAGAGAAAGAAAATTATTAAAATATGCAAACACCTTACAATAAATGTTGCTTAGTGTAAGCATTTTAACCATTGGCATTCAAAATTTATAAGAATACTGATAATTTTATTTTTTTGTGTAATGAAGACCTAATATGAAAGGATAACAGTTGTACTTACTGTTGTAAATGCTGAGGTGGATGAGTAGCAAGTAATACTGCTTTCAAAGAAAATTGTAAGATTATTGTTTGATAAAACGAAAGCACAACTAGAAGCACAGCTAAGGTGGTTAAAACATAATGTTTAGTAAGTGGAGAATAACTAAGACGCTTTATATACCTCAAGTGATATTTTTGCCAGAAAGAAGAATAATCTTCAGACATGATTAAGATAAAGTTTTGAGCAAACAAATTGCTCCAGTATTCAACATAAACTGATCATTTATCTCCATGTACAGCCGTAGGCTAACCCGTTTGAGTACTTGGTAAACATATTGTCATAAACTGGATGTTATCACATGTTCATATAATATTTACATTTCTTCTATGGAAAGCCGTCCTTGGTAGTACTATTCTTCAATGATAAAGTTTGCTTTCAAAAATCTTGTGATGCATTCAAATTAATGTCTTTTTAAAGATTTCATTGCGTGTTGCGCACATTCGCAAAAATCATTTATGCCGTTCATAGTGGAATTAAAACGTGGATAAATTTAACAAAGTTTGTGCAAAATTTCAGGTTGTTAGATGCGCTTTTTGTAAAAAATTCTAAATGCACTTTTTTGCACTCATTTATAAAAAAGTTCGTTCAGAAGCTAGGTATTTGGAATGTTGAAATTTGCTGCATCTTAGTTATTTAACACAGCTAATCGAACAAACTGTGAGAGTTAGAAAATTTTCAGGGAGTGACAAATATATTCTTGATACCCGTGCAATTTTCGTGAACAATTTTGCTCCGTTGTTTTTAAATTATTGGTAAATGAAGTGGTTGGGCATTCATTAAAACTGGTGGTACAGTTGAAATTGTTACACAATTATGTACGCACAATGTGACAATAAAATAACATTAAGTTTCAACTTCAATCAATGGAAGCGGTGGTAATAACAGAGTTAAATACTGTTTTACAATTTAGTCACCAACTGTGCCTACGTTTTTGCAAGAAACGTGAAATTGCATATTGCATTTTGCTTAAGCTTACAAAAATGTTTGATATGAAAATAACTATACTTTTGAACGTAACAGCTGTCATCTAAAAACTTCACAGTCGCAACGATAGAAGCGTATGTCAGAGGTATCATAAAATGAGTAGGACTAAATGATTTAGAGTTTATAATCATCATATCAGTGTGATTTATCCGGTAACTAGCTGATGTATATCTAGCACATGCTCAGCAAATATGCTAGAAAGCACAGAAACGGTCTCTGAAAATGTCTGCCTAGATTTCAGAAGATGTCTAATGTTCCTGAATTCATTATTGATGAAAAACCTGTTTACATGAGGGCAAATGCTATGATTCTGAAATCCTTCTCTATACAGGGAGGAGAATCTTGGCTGAATTTTCGTATCATGAAATTGGTTATTAACAGCAATGATGAACTATAACTATAGTCTCAGAATAAGATGATATGTTCACTTGATAATGGAAATCATCGTTTTGGACTGCGCTGATAAATAAGAGCCAGAAACTTACATTGAAAGCAACATCCATCTGCAGTCAAGCTACGACTGCCAAGCTGACTCAGGAAAAAGTGATAATTCAAACGAAGAGACTATGGAAACATCAAAGACGATAAGGAAATCACATCACATATAGTTCAAATGGCAAAGGACTAGAGTATTCCCACTGGTTGATAAGAATTGGATTGAGCTGGAAGGTGAGCACATGCAGTCATGTTATAAAGAGTTGTACATAAATGACATTTCAGAATACTGCAGTGTTAGAAGAACAATGAAGTACTTCAAAATTTTCATTAGTAAAGACATGATCTTGCTCTTAACTGATCAGACCAATTTGAAAGCTGAGCAAATTAGATAACGGGCCTTCAAAACATCGCCAGAACAGATGGAAATATTTGGTAGCTTACTAAGCCACGCTTAATAATAAAAATGGGCATGGTTTCTTCGCCACGATGTACAGTATGTACTGCTCAAAGGAGTTTCGTATCAACAGCATCTCTAAGAGAATGATCTGAAACCGCTTCATCGACTTGCTTCAGTTTTTACATTTGGATGACGACAGCACAGAATTGTTAAACAGAGAAGACTTCACTTATGACCGCTATTTCAAAATTCAGTCTGTGCTAAATATGCATCTAGAAGCTGGCATTGAAAACAGGAGAAAAAAGGTTCAAATAAAAACATTTTGCATATGTAACACAAAATTAACACTAAATTAAAATAAGTATCAAATATTATCAAAACTACCGTTGTTCGAACTTCTAAAGATGAAAGTATTTTCTGAACCAGAAGTGGTAAAAATCTTATACTTTAAAATAATACTTCCATCATAATATTGCTTTAATTCTCGAAACGGAAATCTTTTCCGTCGAATAAAATTAATTCAGGAAAGAAAAGGTTAACTGTGCCACTGAACTGTCACACGGGTCAGGGAATTCATTACATACAATCCATTATTGTTAAAGAAATTTAAATTTATGAATCACCTGTCTTGTTTATTTGCAATTCTTACAAATTATCATTAACCCTCATCCGTGCGGGAAATTTTACAACTTAATGCTGGCAGTTGTCTACATATGTAGACACTAGAAGTTTCGTTATGCTTCATCTCTGTACATGATATTAAAATAATTATTTTTTCAAGAACTAATGATAATTTTACAAGCAGATTTTTCATTTTATTTAATACAAGCTCAACACGACATTTTAGTGATTTTATGACTGCTACATATATATTTTTTTGAAATGAACGGCAGGATTTTATGTTAATTTTTGACGTTCTTGATCTCAGCAATTTTGATGGATTTTGTCGTTTTATAAAAGATATCTGTAGCCTATATGATTTTGGGGCAGTCCGTAGCAGATGAATGCATATTTACTTTGTGCATAGATTTTTGATTTTGATACCTCATTTCGATGTGTTGTCTGGCCAGCTGAGCTGATAGCCCTTTCATTAAACACTTCTTTGTCTTCTGATAACTTTGCTGATGTCTCATCAGTAAAAATGTGTTGCTGATGCACGATCAACAATGAGGTAAAACATCAGCATGGTGTATCTGTTCATCTTTTTTACAGAAAAAAACTTCTATTCGTAATATAAAATATAAAAAAATAAATAACCTAATTATTTTTATTTAAATCACAGCACTGTTTCAAACATCGTTTGTCTACATATGTATACAGGTACCCGCATTAGGGTTAATCACAATTCTTATTTTTAAATTCTCTTCAGTTATTTTAGCATGTGGATTCTTTGATGCCTTCTGATAGTGAATCAAACAGTTCTATGTAGCAATTATATTGTCGAGGTCTCCATTTCTCCATAAACTGAGAGTAGCTCTTTTTGATGCAGAATAAGACCTTAAATATTCAAATTTCAACAAAAGTGTTTTTTCGCTTGTAATGATTAATTCATCAAAAATTATCAATTATTCCCTTCAAATTTAAGATAGTTAACATCATTATTTACACTTACCTCACCATGTGAAAAGCAAAACAGCACAGCAATGACAATTCCCTAAATCACTCCATAAAGTTATTTAAATTTTTGGCTTTCATGCGTTTTAGCACCTGTGTGGATGTCAAAATGGTGGTAGAATATGAAAATGCTAGCTTCAGCCATGGTGGATGTTGTGGTGGAAAAAGTGTAAATATATAAGTGGTGCCCAACAACGGACATAACAGAAAAAGCCCTTTTGCTATTTTCCTGAAATGATGTAGTTTTCATATTGTACAATGCAATATATTTTATTCTTACTTCATTTTTTGACCTTCTTCAAATACGGTCATCTATTTGCAACAGTATTTAAAAAGTGAAATTTTCAATGTCAACATTTATAACTTACTTTCAATTGCTTTATTAAAACTTTCAAAACAACAAGCAATATAAATAAATTTCCCTAAAATCATAAAGTACGTTACTATAGTAATTTACCTGAATGACAAGTAATTTACAATTAAAATAAAAACAATGGGTCCAAGAAAAATGTAATCTGCTCTGGAAGGTTCGTTCCAACAACTAAAATTTGTAAGATATCATCTTCATTCTTGTCATTTAATTCAATAATAAGTACCTGTCATGTGGGATTTTTTTTCTTATAAAACACGAAATTATCATTAATAGCATAGGAATTCCTAAATATGCAATCATAATTACATACATAATACATAAGAAATAAGCACTGCAATACTTTTTAATGTTTCAAATTTATAACCTGTGCATCATTCATTTTCATATTATTATACATCTTTAAAAAGTTTTTTTGGAATCAGTTATATCACTGAAGTTGCTCTGGTAAATCTTTTTTCGAGCAATGCTAACAAACAATCGTCTGCCTTTATGCATTAAATTTCGTCATTATTATAAAAAAAATTTACTTCTCGAAATGTGGAGAATCAGCAAGTACATCTCCTGGTGTTACGATGCACATATTTCAACAGAGATCCCACCTGCTAATTTGCACAGTTGTATATTTTAGCCAGTTTGCTTAATTCAAGATTTTATAGGTTCTCATTTTTTCATTCAATATATCGAATTTTTAAAATTATTTTATTTGATTTCATTGAGATTTATTTCATAATTTAAATATAAATGCATAAAGTACCATTTATTATTAAGATAATTTATTAAAGAGGTGAAAATTTAATTTTTTGCAAATCAAGAAATTACTTACCCCATCCAATACTTGCACACATAGTATAGTTGATATTGTGAGTTTGAAAAGAAAATTGAACGCTCACCAGAAGGTATAAACCCTCTACGAACATCCAAAAAAATCCAGCAGTGACAAAGTACTTTAATAATATAGTAGCTATGAAGCAGTATTTCTAAAATGTTTAAATTTTAAAACGAAGTTTTTCATTAGGCATATTAATTTCATTCTTATCAATTGCACTTCTCAGAAAATGCTCATCGTAAAAATTGATAAAAACAATTAAAAGATTGAAATAATGCACAGCAATGATATGTTCTTATCCAAAAAAATGTTTTCATTGCTGTTTGAAAAGTAATGCGTTGAGCGAAAATTTTGTTATTATATTTTATTGCATGATGACATTGCAGAATTTAAAACAGTTTTTTTATCTTATCAGTGAATAGATTTCTAGGCACTGTCTAAAAATTTAATGGGCAATGGTAGTTACACTTCACTGAAAAATTAGTTAATAGAGTTTACATACAAGTTACAAGAAATGCTATAATCAAAGCTTCTGATTAGTAATTACTTTATACATTAACTGAACTAAAATCATCTGAATAAGACTGTTTTAATGTAATTTTTATTTACTTTTCATTTTCATAAATTAAATATAATTCGAGAATAAAAATAAAAATGTGACATTCAGAAAAACATATGAAAATGCGAGCTGAAAAACATTTACATTTGCAATGCAATTTGCAGTTTCACATCTATTTTAAGATACTTCTCATAACATAGGAATTATACTTTGTTTTATCATTTCATTCAAGAATAATTATATTTTACAAACAATTTTCTTATCTTTTTTTCGTTGAAATTTTATTTGATTTCTAATTTCTTATTTTTAAATTTAAAAATCTAACTAAATTTTATATTCACATTTGATCACGTTTTTCAAATGCAAACTAATATGAAATAGTACATTTAATACAAAACTTACCACACTTTCATACAAAAAATGCTTCATTATTATTTCATAAACTATTGTTGAATAAGCAATCCAAGTTGCAGAATGACAAGCAAAGCATAATATTAAATTGCAATGTATAATATTTCGGAGGCACCACAGTGATCTACAATATGATGCATCTGCAAATTTGTTGATAGATTCTTAATGATTTCTTACCGAAATTTGATGAATATTGCCAATGACGTTAATAATACGACTAATGAAACTGTGTAACCAATCCAATAAATATAATACATTGCTTTCAAGTGATTCAAAATAGGCATCTAAAATTTAACTGTGTGCATGTATGTAATAGCAGAATAATCTTCAGAAATAATCACTCCAGATGAATAAAGTTCTGCAAAGTTAGAAAGACATTCCGCGTACTGCGCTGCATCCCATGTGAAATTAGTATTGCAATATCGCGTGGCTAAACCTTAAAATGAATTTCAGATCACTTTTAAGTAATTGGATTATAATTCTAAAAATATAACATTTACTGTCATTAAATGTCACATCATTTTCTATTATCAATAAATCAGGTGGGCATGGAAGTGACACAGAGGTATTTATTAAAATAGGTGGCCAGCATTTAAAACCATCAAAATTGGGTGGACATTTGTCATCTAAATGAATCATTGCTAATGTAAGACATAATTAACGGAATAATGCAATTCGAAATTACTTATTATGTGACTTTTTATATCTGTATAATTCCAGCGTAATAAGCAATCATCCATACTAAATTTCGTTGATTACTCTTTCTAAAATTAAGGGTCATTATTCATTTTAAATGTTAACCATTTAACAATGCAAAGATATTAATTTAAATAGCAGACTACACAATTGTTTTATGATTAAAATATTTGCCTTTACTTGATTTTATACGATATAACATTTATCGAATTTCATTTGAAATGGAACATGTGCAAGTGCAATTACATCAGAGATTTCAAAAAAATAGACTACTTAAATGTACATTTAAAAATTCAAAATTTATACAACTATTAGATATTAATTTTGTCAAATACGACTAAAAACTGAAAATTTTAATTAAACACAACGCTATCAATTACTTATTCATCTCAAATTATCGTTTTGAATAAATGTTTTATTGGAAAATAATTTTCAAACGCAGCATACTTAAATGAAGAGAAAACAATTATCAGTTACGTTTCAATAGTACAATGTTTCATTATTAAACTTTTCATTTTGTCCTTTATACATTATGATTCGCATTTCACATTTCACATTCTAGAAAAAGGTTTAACAGTTAGGGTAATAATTCAGCATAATCACTAAAAAATATAAATGAAATGCCAATTAAGAAAAAATTATCTCATGCTGAGTGCCTATTTTGTTTTAAAGCCTCGCCATTCAGAATGAATGTTATGAAGTGAAATTCTTACTATTATCAGTTGATCAGTTTAACTTTTACTCCTGAATATGCAATCTCAGTTCTAATCATAAAATATTACAGACATACTAAAATATGCCATTAATAATTGCATTAGGTAAGATCCCATCTGATAAAAAATTCATTGTGCAGCAGCAGTCACTTTGATGGAAGACGAGCTAACATAAGCATAATATACGTTCTGCATAACTACTGAACAAACATCATTGGCGCCTCAAAAGAGGGCCGGCAGGTATTTATAATTTAAATGATCAATCAAATCGACTGATAAATGAGATTGCCAGACAATTTGCTGAATTAACATTGAAAGCATGAGATATTTGAAAAGTAAACAACATTACATATGAGCAAAAATATTTTGCACCGGCTTCACCATTCCTATCATGCCTGATAAAAGTTGTCTGTGGTTTAGTTTTGCATTTTTGGCATTAACAACATAAAATCATTGTAGTACGCACTTTTGTGTTGTAGAAAAGAATACTTGTGGACACTAATTGAAATAGTAGCATGTTTGTTAACAGGACAAAGTGGCAAAGTGTGCCGCGATAAAATATCATTCGATAGCAATTTCAGAGCAACACTGCTATCAAAGAAAGCTGGCAACTGATCCGTGTTTTCATCATTCATTTTCTATTAACAATAAACAATAAACAATTCATTTTCTATTAACAAAATCAATAATATCAAATAATATGGCAGATTAATGTATAGCAGTATGGTATATGAATACATATTCCGCATTATGTTAAGCTGTTGGTTAAGATACGTTGAATTTACCGCATATCTATTTATTTTCATTACTTTTTGATTTACTATTTGCAGAAATTAACTACAGATTATGAATAATGAACTATCAATAAAAGATTTACTATCAAATTGCCAGTTGAACAACTAACCAAAGAAAAATCGATAAATACAGCAGCAAACAAAGCTGTACCAGAAGGGCTGATTCCCTGATAATAATGGTGCTTTATGTATCTGTAGGCCTACTGTTCCAAACAAGGAAATCAACTATTGCCTATAAATGCAAAGCAACATGCATGATTGAACCAGAACTTTAAGAAATTCTCTTTAATCTAAATGAGTGCGTTATTACAGAAGAGGAGAAGAAATTTAGCTATTGTAGATCGTAAATAAAATAATGAAAATAAAATCTTCGGTATTTCAACTTCATATGAAATTAAAAAATTTCATTATAAAGAAATTAGCTTTATCTAGACATCAAGCTAGCTTCAGTGTAATTATTTAAATAAAGTATTTCACAAAACGTATGACCTACGATTGTTCAGTGTGTGTTTTAGTGCAAAGAGAACACACTAAATGAGCATTTCTATTTTTTCTCAATTTCATTCGTTAATTAATCATTTTGTTAGGACTTATTTGTTTTAATATTGATGTGACAAATTTTCATTGTCAAAAGGCTTAAAATTGAACAAATGAAATCAGAATTGAAGCAATTGCCTAATATAGGTGTATTGGTTTTTTGAAATAAACATTCATCGCAAACCCTTTAATTATCTATAACATAAAAATTGATTTCTCTTAAAATACGTTGTTACATTACCAAAATTATCACTGCAAAAGTCATTTTTATTTTCATCACTACAGTTAAAAAATTTAGCTTTAATCATCAGTAAAGTACACGTTTTATTTTTATACTGCTTTGCATTAACTGCTAGCACATATTTAAAGTCACAGTCTCGCATTCGATTTTATCCATTATGTCAAGTTATTATTTTTCTTATGTTCATATTCTGATGCATTTACAGCCTTGTAAATTTATCACTAGCTTTAAAATATACCATGTGAATTATTTTACTTATTCAGAAAAGCTACCAAAGAAAGCACTGTTATCAGAAAAGTATATTTGAAAACTTTGTTAGATGAATAATAAAATGGTAGAATGTCACTCTGAAATAAATATCTATAAAATGATTCTTAGATTTTGCTGAGGCAATGAAATTTTTAAATATGATATTGGTGAAAAATAATGAAAGATTCTACAGCAATGAATTTCAAAAATAATAAATTTCAAAATTTTTAATAATTAAAACAGACATCATGCTCACATTCATATTTATTGGTTATACATATACATGTCCATGAATATTTCTTGAAAAATAGAATGTCAATGATAATTTTATAGAATAAAAGAACTTCATGACTATATAATAAATTTGAATGCATTCAGATAAATGCTTCTCAACAGCGCATAATCATCTAAATTTCATCCATCCATGCAAATAGATAAAATTACAGAGATGAAAAAAATTGCGCATCTACGTTTTACAGAACATTTTGCAAACGTTTTATTTTACATTTTTTCAAGCTTTGAAATGTGCAACTTCGATGCAATTGATATGTGATATACTCCATTTTTAGAAATGTAAATTGAAAAACTTTTTACATTAGCATAAATAAAATATAAATTATTGCAATTTGCTATATTTGAAGAAAGCTCTTAATTCGTTATCCTTTTGTGGAAATTTAGTTGATAAAAATAATAACAGCAGATGTTTTACTTCAAGGTTATATTTTGAAGAAATTGTGGCATTACGAAATAATACCACAGTAATAAATTTTTACTTGGAAACTAGATTGGATTCATAAAATTGTATAGGCAAATTAAATGTAATTTGCCTTTTACATATCATTCGAGTATGTCTCTCAAAAGTGATCCGTTGATTGAAATTCATTCCAAAATATTTGATAATATACTGAGAATATTTCACTGTTTGTATTTCTTTTATTGTCTTCAAAGTTTAGATTGCTCAGCTATGGAATGCAATTTTTTATTACATCAAACGATACAATTCAGAAATGATGCGTGCGTGCAATAAATTATGCCATTTGAAAATTACTTTTTAATCATTTTTTCTGTACAATGTATTTCTATCACTTATACAATACTGTATGCGTTTTAGACGAATGCTGATAATTTTATTACATAAAAGGTTCGCTAATGGAAAGGAAGAAAATTTAATAGATTTCAGTTTAATGCACAACGATCAATAGATCAGGTTTTCTCTATGAATGTTATGAATGTTGAATTTGCTAATTTCTTCCAATACATAACTGTGCTACTTCTTTAATTGTTTCCTTTGATTGTCATTAGAATAACTTTCCAATAATTTAAACTACTCTTACTCTTTTGCAAGGAAAGATGTGTGCAACGAAAAGTTATAAAAAACAAAAACAACAGGAATAATATTACGGATACCCGAAATATTTAATCATTGTTTTAAAAGAATTTTGCATCAAAAATGGAAAACTTACTTTTGAATCAAAAAATCAGAAAAATAATTTAATATTCATCTTCGATGGTGGAACCATTTTTGTAAGTAGAAGAAGGAAAATTTACGTCACATTCTGGTGTCGCAACTGCTACTGACTGCAATAACTGTTGTTGTTGCCAGTCCGTCAATGATGCATTAATAACAACATTTTTATTTTCAATTTTCATTCGTCAATTCTAGCTATTATTATTATTATTATTATTCAACATGCACATGATGAAAATATTAAAATAAATCTTACTAATACAATCAATCAAATCGCCTATACTTTTTTGCACATTTATGTACATGCTGCAAAGAAACTTGTTATTAGTAGCAATGAAACTACTTGCTGCAATGAATTGCTTAATACGCCGCTTTGCACAAAGCTAAATTAGCCAAATTTGGTTGTCGGTTTCAACAACAATTGTTAAATGTGAATTTAAAATTAAATAAATTTAATGTTTCATAAACATTTTTGTAACTGTACTTTGAACATATTTATGCATAATGCAATTTCGAATTCATTTTTTTAATAACAATATTTCAGTAAACAATTTTAAATGAAAATTTGCAATTTTCAAATGCAACAAATTACTGTCCCAATGTGAATTATCAACAGTGTCTTGCAGAGATAGAAAATGTAAAACAGTAGTCACTGGTTTTGGAAAATTATTGACCACATTTCGCAGGCAACAATCAATTGCATTTCTGAATTAATTTCTATTCAAAGGGTTAGTTAATTTCAAATCTATTTTGATCATAAGATACATATGCTATTTATAAGGTGCTACAATTTTATTTGTTTCATCTAAGGAAAATTATACGAAACTTATTTGAGTCTTGTAAATATAAAATATTTCAACGTTTCAAACAAAAAGAATACATCCAAATCATTGAAAAATATTACTGAACAATTCGTTGCCAATTAGAGTTACATAAATGCGCGAAAATTAAAATTCATATAAATAAGTATTTAAAAACACTGCCGCTGATTTTAATGATTTATTAGTATAAGTATTATTTAATTATTTAATAGTACGACAAGTAAATAAAACATTTATGGATTTTATGTACACAGATAGATCGCTTTACCGTACCTTATATCTACTGCACAGCATGATAAAAACTGTTTTGAAATAAAATCAATGGCAAAGCTTACAAGCTGTAAAAATGTACTACGTATATTCTTTCACTGGCTGAAACATGAATAGATAACGAATCTAGCATAACATTTATTATTATTATTGAGGTTCAAGCTTATTTTGCACTGACTTTTATTTAATTTGCTGTGGCTAATATTAGCTAAGGTAAACAATTCACATTTCGTTTCCAAGACTAACATAATGACAATTAACGCACTCGAAACAGTGAATGGAATAACAACAGTTGAAATTGTTATCCATTTGCAATGTTTCTATTCATTATTACCAATAATAGAATGTCATTGGTCGATTGTCATCCCTTGAGTGGACATCTGGTATAATAATGTCCAAATAAAATATTTCATTTAATTTATGATTTTAAAAATGCTCATTTTCTCATTTCTGTAAATTCTTATATTAAAAAAACAGAACATGCAAACCGTTTTAATAATAGCTGAATGCCCTTTTTCATCAAGCATAGACAGACTGTCTATCTTTTATCACAACACAACAAACAATTTGAAAAATTTTTTAATAGATATTGACTGTATTTAAATAAATTGTTAATATAATAAAAAAATCATAATAAATGTTCGTTGTTTACGTTTCATAATAAAAGGTCCATTTGTTTAACATTTTTCAATAATGACGAAGTTTAATAATATAAATTTCCTTTCGTTCATTATTTTTCATACTTGTCATCAATAATAAATATAATAAAAGGCAAAGTTAACATGCATTTTTTGCAGAAAAGACTGTACAATAGCTAACAAACAAAAATAAGCTGCTATTAGAATTAACTAAAACAAATTAACAAAAAATATGCACAATTTAAAAAAGAAATATTGAAATAATGATTTACTACTGAATTCATTTAAATTTAAATTTATGCGGAAAATAAATTTATTTATGTATATGTTTTAGGTTGATTAAAGTTTACACATGTATGTATGCATAGAAAAAATTTTCAGAAACGCAGCCAATAGCAAATAGCGATATTATGTATGTTTCCTCTGTTTTTTCAATTTTTATAGTATAAATTATACCATTTAGTTTGTGGGAAATTGTTTTCTTAAATAATTTCTTTAATTCAGTTTAACAAGTACATTCAGTTTTTATACTATTTGCAATCATTAGAAATTTATGGTTTTACCAAAGTAACTTTAACTATTACCTAACAACTATTTCTATGTAGCATTGAAAATTATATTTCACATACCATGTCATTCGAAAACCAAAAATGCACCCCTTGCAAAAATTTTCCCCTATGTAATATGTAGACCATCAACAAGGTTCTGTTGCATCGTGACTTTGATTTTTTCAATACTAATGTAACCGAGTCGCGGATGCCAGAGTTCCAACATATCGCATTCGCCTATGGCGACAATGCGGACTTCGACAACTTGCCTGAGTGTTGACGAACGAGTATGCAGATCGCCATCTTTGTATCTAACGAACTCGCTCTTGTTCATCATCACCAAGCGGATGTTAACACTGTCCATCACGATTTTGTATCCACAAGCGTCTGCAGCCGTAACGCTGAATAGACAACTATATCAGAACTCTGGTACGTAGAGAATATTGCTGAGGAGAGACGTAATCCACTTCTTCCCGTTGTATACTTCAACATCTATAATTCAAATTCCAACTGCATATATCATTTTGTCGTTCCAATTCCCCACTCCCTGTAGGGCAAACTGCTTCAACGTTGAAAACCAGCGACAATTCCTGGTGATATGCTTAAAAACTCCAGAATGAGCAAGCCATCAATCGTTGCGTACCCGACGGATAGCGACGCCTGAACGTACGACTAATTCCGTTCTGCTCTAATCCTTGGCCTGTGTCCATCCATTGATATCAGAGAATTCGTCTTCCTCCAACTGCAACACTCACTGCGAATATGACTCTTCTTAAAACCTTTCTATAAAACCATCGATTTCTGGGATTTCAATATTCATTGTACAAATTCCTATGCTTTTCCGTTGTCTGGTTGTTCGCAAGGCTCAATGTTCATCGCATGTTAAACATCAAATGAAGGCTTTTCATATAGGAGCACACGCAGGATGACGCTGCAGAGTACAGACACCATTTTGTGTGAAATGTATCAGATGTGTAAATGGTAATTTCTGACTTTTCTACTTGGCAGCTAGCTATTCAGGTGGGTTTCCTAAGTGTTTATTACTTGTCCTTGTGGTCAGAAAGCAGAATTTGCCTTGTGCTATAATTTTACACATTGGTGGCATTTACATTTAAACAGCTATTTACTGTCTTTACAGTGTTTTTCTTTCTACTGTATGTTGGCTATTTCTCAGTCGAAATTTTCCTCTGGCAAGCATTGCATTGTATGGTTTCACTCTTTTCTTTATCATGCACTCTCTCTATTCTCTGTTTTTTATTCTTCCGGTAGCCTCATTATCAACGTTTCTGGTATGAGTAACTCCTTGCAAAATTCTATTGCGATTCAGAAATTTTTATGAGTCCGGAACGTGTTGTTCATCACTAATTTTGCCAAATATGAGACGTTTCAACAGGGTTGTTTTCCTAGCAGGACCCAAAGACTCCTGGAGGGATACTAATTTGAGCCAGATTACGTTTTAAGTTTCATGATCTTTAACTTCACACAGTTCAGGCGGGCTTGTAGCGAATATCAAGTCGGCTTTTGCTTATTGATTAGCTATGTCCAACTTCAGTGCAGCTTCAATTTGTGCTTCATCATCATTCACGATTTTCGTCCTTCGTTTTGTGCCATTCATAAATTCTCAAAAAGCGTTTTCAATTAATATCGCATGATCTTGTACCTTCCAGTATCTGTAGCTACCAATAAGCTCAATTTTCACATCATCATGAGGTATTCATCACAAGTTCCAAAAGGAGCAATGTATCTGTTATCAAACAAATATTTTAGCAATGTAAATTTATCATTTGACAACTGAAATACCCCTTTTTCAATTTTCATATGAAACAACTAATTTGTTATATTTATATGATTTTAATTTGAAATTTGAACATGCTGTTCGAATTAAGCCAAATAGTTATGCAAAATTTCAATAAAAGCATACGTCATTCCTTCCAATGCATTCTTATTAAAATATAATACAATTTCTCTTTTGTGCTTAACGAGTCCGTCGAAAATATAGCTTTTATTGCTATGTAATAAATTTAACAACATTTATATAAATTTTTCTCGCTTAATGGACAATTCCTCTGTTCTGTATTGCTGCATTTAGTATTTACAAATATTTTTCACTAGTTTTACAGTTCTTTCTAAGTTTTTAATGCTTATATTAACAAAATCAAAATGCATTTAAAAGTTGTTAAAAGCATTTTAAAAATGATCAACATTTATTTTCGAATTTTACTTCTGTTATCAATTCAATAATTTGATTAGTCATAAAATTTCAGCATCATATTGCATTTCTTAAAAATTCATGAATCATCTTTATCGTATTTTGAACGTATACTTCTTCGTACACAGTCATATTTCAGTATCAAGTTATTTAATTTTTTAAAATAAAAAATAACAGTGGTCTGTAAGCTCATCAAAGAATATTTCATAAACACACCTGCCAACTGATCCTGAGCATCAGAATTTCCTCATTTCAAAAAATATGCTGCAAAAAAGATTACATATCATTGTTGCATTTATTACTAAATGAAAATTTATATAAATACATTGAAATATGTAAAAATTTGCATATTAATTACTTGAATAAAGAAAAATAAGTCATCATACCAGTAAGCATTCTTTCCTTTCACGCTAACAAATCAATATATGAATAGCTTTATTTATCAAGAAAAAAACCAATCCCATTAATAAAGTGACACAGCTTTTGTTTCAAAATGCAGTTTCATAGCACAGATGTGATATACTGTTGTAACGCCAACTACAAAAATCATAATATATATATATATATATCTAAAATAACAATGTAAAAAGCCACATTTCGTCGACTGACCACTACTTTCAAGAGTTGCTCCGAACTTCATGATGCTTATCATATGCTTCTTCGGGTAAACTTAAAAGATCTTCTTTTCGACCGTTCTCTGGACGCACAGCAGTACTTCGTGAACGGGAACGAGTGCGAGTCCGTGAGCGACTTGATTTCGACACAGAGCGTTTATCTGATCGAGACGAACCACTGTGATGTCTTCTCGATCTGAAATTCAACAATTCAACATTTTATTAACACTTGATTGAATTGAATTGAATTTTTACACATATTAATAATCTCATGACACAAATGAAAATTTGAAAATAATAATCATTTTACCATTACAGTATCCTCTTACCTTTTCCGCGGTGATCGAGAACGCCTTCGATGATGACGCCTTCGATCTCCACCAGAACGACTTCGGGAACGATAACGGCGTTCTCTAAAATTATAACCATTCCTTGATTCTGTCGTCCAAGACAATAACTTTTACTGGCAAATATAATAATGATAATCATATGAAAAAAAGCGTTTAATTTTCCACAATACTAAACAAATCTATAATTCTACAAACTAATTACACTGGTTTGAAGTATTAACATCTAAATTATCACATTCTTTGTCGATCTTTTATAACTATAAAACAAGTACATACCTACGGCGCCTGTGCGGCGAAACAGATCGACGCCTGTAGTAATCAACTCTGGCTGGGCCTGCATACTTCGATCGCATTTCACGTGGTGCTGTAGTAAAAATATTCAATAAATAAAATCTATACATGTATGCATATTAGGTATTACTTTTTCTGTCGCCTTTAGCAAATTCAACTTCCAAATCACTTCCATGATACCTGACACGATCAAGAGCATACAATGCATCTTCAGCATCTTTCAGCTCTTCGAACGTAAACCATACCCGTTAAGGAAATATAACAATGCCCAATTTCTAACTCGATAACTGCTAGGTAATAATTAAAAAAAGATTTCATACTACACATTTCATTCAGGTTTTACCCACTGCACGATTCTTTTTTCAAATTTACGTAATAAACATTACCATAATGCTTGAAATGCAGGTATTTTCGTAAAAAAAAATAACTTCCACATTGTACCCATCACATAAATAGATCAATGAAATGCAATAACATATGTATACATTACGGATAAAGAATTCTATGTTTCCAGCGGCAATTATTATATGTGCTATGCTTATGTAAAACACTTTGAAATATAAAAAATTACAATCTCTACGAATTTAACATTAAAACAAATTAATAATCTACAAAACCACATAAAACAACCAACTAAAAAATAAATCAGACCAATTACAATTTGTTTGTGGAAAGAAAGAAAATTATTCGTTGAAATCGTTCATAATAATACTTGTTTTATTAAAATTTTTATATAATGAAGGTATATTTCATAAAACTTTTTTCCATATGCGCCCATTCACCGCATTTCAATCCCACAATTCAATCTCTATGTACCTCTTAAAACAACCGCTAGACGTCACCGCATATTACATAAGTTCTACTCTGCAATTTTACGATTAAAATGATTATTAACAACGATAAAGGCCTAAATAAAAATGATGTAAAATGAACATTTGCATCAGGTAGCAGGATTCTTCGTAAAATTATCGAAATTAAATAAACACCACCAGCTGTCAAACAAATGATAAAAAGGTGATTAAATTATCATTAGTGTCATCCTAATGATTTCTTCGATTTTTACATTGTCAACGAAAAGTTTCAAAAGAAAATTTTATATCGCCAAAACAACAAACATCAAAACCCACGCAATTCAAAGAACAGCCGCTTGCAATTCAATCGAAAAACACAAGTACAGTACAGTACTATTTATTGTTTACATCACGGATAAACCATCTTGCAATGCTTTCATGTTTGATACCAATAAAAACCCACAAACAAAAAGGAACCCGAATAACAATTACAAAAGCAGATTCATCAGAAAATATCAATCAAGAAATATATTTCTAAAAGTTTCTCAAACAATCTACAATTTAAATTTCTGTATAACATTTACATTCTATGGTGATTCGATTACAAATACAAATTAATAAAATTGAATGCCATTCATAATTTTCATTTGAATATGCATTTATAAAATAGTCATTTAATTTCTGCTCGTTTTAAACATAATTTTGCGATGTTTCATTTAAAATGAACATTTCGATTGAATATGCATCACATAGAGTTAAATTACACAAGACAAGCTTGCTGTGAATGTTGCAGCAAATAATTAACCGACCAAACGCACGATATACCCAAACGAGGCTTATGTAAACTATTTACATTGTACACTATTATGTTATCAATATAATTCACCTATCCTAATTACAGTAAGAAGCTAATTATTATCACTTCCCCCTTTTGTTGTGGAAAGTAAACAGCAGAAATTTTTGGGCTGCTACCTGATTGCCAAAAGCTTTTAAATATAGTTATCTTTCTTGTCTCTGTCTTCTGGTTTAAAGTATGCTTTAGTCTTGGTCTTTGACTTTATTGCATCTTGACTTTTTTGTCACTAGTCGCGAGCGAGCGAATCTTTTACTTTACACACCAACAAATTGACGAAAGAAATTCTTTCATTCTCGCTTTACGTCTTTTAAACGCCCTTTTGCTAGAACCAAAAAATTAGTTCAGCCAATAGTAGCAATGCGAAGATTCACGCAAAGCCCCTAGGATGAAAAGCACGAAAAAATAACTGACCATAAACTACGCGAGTGCCTAGTGATTTGAAATTACTAGCGCAGACTATCTAAACAATCGAAATTGTGATAAAAACGCTCTATCCTATTAGTGTTGAGGAATAATAAGTAAGTAAAATCTGAATGAAATGTGAAGTAATGAAAACAAAAAAAAATTTCATCTGAACATAAAAATGCAAAAAATTTGAAGAAAATAATCAATTTACATTGCTAAGCATAAATGCTTTATCAGTTCAACCTCCTGCAATAAAATGTAATAATTGAAAGGATATTCTATGTAAGCAAATCCACGAGGTCGCCGAGTATAATAATCTAGAGGAATGTACACGTCACGTACAGGACCGTACTTACTGAACATTGCGCGAAGCTCATCGTCGCTAAAAGGACAACAGTAATAAAGAACGTACGTACGACTTTCAGCAACACAAACCGTGCTTCATAGGGTACATTTCGAATATAAAGCGACACATTCGGCTGACCATATCGAGACATGTCTATTTTCCACACCAAATTTCACAATCAAATGAAGAACAAGGTGGCGGATACCGTAACAGTATAATGATGTTCAAGTTATGCAATACTAAAAGTAAATGAATAAAAGTAAAATTTTAATTTACATTTATATTCAGCTAAAAGTAAAATAAAAAATACATTAATTTCTTAAATTTAATTACCAAATTTCAAGTAATTTATTTCAATGTCTAATAATAAAAACAAATGCTAAAAATTTTACACTGTTATTTCTAAATATAAGGCGTTTAAGGCGGTCAAATGAAAGATAGTAGGTAAATTAATTGCCTGTGTGTGTGATTATGTGGATTTTTACCATTTTCATTTTTTTATTTCTCTCCTTGTTATCTTTTGTATTTTATTGGTTATACCCAGCAGTAACGTCAACTGAATGAAATAATTTTTTATGGCACTTATTTTCTAATATTTTGCTTTATAACGATTCTGTTTTATTTAAACAGAAACTATCAATAGTTTTATCATGAATATTTCTCAAAAGAATTTTAGGTCAAGAAATATTTATCATGCTTATGTACTTTTTCATGTTTTGACGTTCATGTCCATGTTTTGATGTGCATCATTCCGAAGATGTGAATTTTGAAGTTAATGTTCCGATGTTTCATTATGCAGAAGTTAATGTTGGTAGTTTTTTTGGCATAGACGTCGATATTATTATTACTTTACTGTGAAAGCTTATTAATAAATATCATACATCAATTTTGAACAAATGGCAACAGAAAAATAACAAAGCAACAAAATTATTTTTCTACCGTTAGTTTTACTTAACTTAAACGAATGCGCTGTCAATTAAAATTCAAAAAATTGACCATTAAGAGCAGAATTTTCTATTTATTATAATGAGATGAAAAAACACTCTTGTACAGTAAATAAATAAACAAATTTTATCTAGTTACGCACTCATTTTAACAATACCTAATCATCTTCTGTTTGCATTTATTGCTAGCACAACTTTTATTGCACTTAACTTCTTTTATCACATTAATGTTTTCTTTATAGTTCCTTTTTCCTTTTGCTTTTTCTTTTTGTGGTTAGCTTATTTTTATGAATTTCAGGTAAAAGTGTACTTCATCAGTTAGTTTTTTGCATTTAATACTAAATCAGTCTGATTTTTTTCAGTTTTAAACTGTATAATACATTATTTCTCATTTTGTATATTTGTAGTAGTAGTTTGAAATTTAAAAAATTAGTTTCAATTAAGTTCACTGTTAGAATTTTATTCAGTTTATCCTTAATGTAGTTTTAAATAACTATGCCCATTTATTTGATATCACTTCTGATTCTTCTCACTTCATTCTGATAATTTGAAAATTTATTGGAAATAAGCAGATGCAATTAACAAATTTTCATAAATATTATAAATAATAATTGCTTCTACTCTGAACATTCATTCGGTTTTCCAACTGATCAACTGATCCATCTCACGTAATTTAATGGATTCCATATTTGAATTTTCAATGAACAAGCAAATTCATTTCAGCATGAAATACAATACCATGATTATTGGTAATTAGTGAATTTCAGCTGTCTTTTCTTATATTTTATTTAATGTTAATTCCTTAAAATACTTTGCTCCCATTTATTTGATGGAAAAAAATAATAAAGTATTCATTGTCAAAGGAATAAAAAATAACAGAAAAGATTTTAATGCATGATTAATAATTTGATGTTTACAAATAAATTTTAATCTTTTGCGCGTTGCATCGTGCATTTCTTTTATCATCAATTTACAGTATGTAGATAAGGGAACACGCAGTGCTAAATACTTCGCTTGTCCAAAAAATGTGTTTACCATTTCAGCACTTGCAATTATTTCCAAGTTTTGCATATTTTTAAATTTCAATTTATTCTTGTTTAGTTATAAACAAAAGTTTTTATTAATGTATTTTTTCAAATTTTTTTCTGGAAGTTGCATAAATTATTTCAGTTGTTACATTGCAATTACTTCATTACTACACATGGAAATCAATTGCTTTTCAAATATTTTAAATGATTACATTTCATAGAGCACACTGAAAAAAATTTTTTTACATATACAACAAATCAATTCCATTTGGATAAAAATTTATTTTGGACTTTCATTGGGTTGCAGAACATTTGCTTTCTCTTCTATTTCATCAAGAAGTTGCATCACATCTAACGTTAGAATTAATTTGAATGTTATTTACAAAAAAGAAAAAATAATAATAAATAATTTTACTTGATGGAATTGCTGCTTTACGTCTTTTATTTTTACTTCCCAATTTTACAGATTCAACGTGAGCAATCTTCGTTTCCGGAGAACGCAAGCTTCTATCTATCTCTTGCACAACTAATACTGAAGCAGCTGTAGAAGATTCTTCCATCACTAATTCTTCAACTAATGAATCATCAATGTCCACTACATCTGTAAACAACTCTACTTTTTCCATTCTACTCGAGTTTTCCTTAAATAATAAAAAATAAAGCGTTAATTTCGACATCCATTTCATTAATTCAAAATACTTTTCGAATGATCACTGGTTCATCTTCGCACATATCTACATCACGTTTGGGATTTTCTATTTCATCTCTCACGTTCACCAATTCTACAGTCTGCTCATGCAAACAGTATTTCATTGCATTACTGTAAATAATATTTGATTCAATTAAACTTCCAAAGCCTGTGAAATTACTCGATGAACTGAAACATAAAATATGAACATGTAAATAAATACTACTGACATTGATTATACAAAATTAATTCCATACCGCTTAATGATGTCTTCTTCTATTTCTCGATTAATTAAATCAACTAGCTGCTTTACACGTGAATGAATTATTGATTTTGCACGCAAAATCTAAATTAAAAAATAAACAAACAAACAAGTAAACTGTAATTTCACTTTATTCATATACCAAACTGTCTTTGTAAGGCTGTGGCTTCAAATGATGTATCAGTGTAAACTCAAAGTGTGCATTCATTGCTAAAATGAAGCACTGATCAAGTACTGTTTCTTCAAGAAGTGAAGGTTCACAAATAAAAATTTCCCTAACAAACAAATATTTTACATTTAATCAACAATTTAATAAAAATTACTTTCCACTATAATAACCCAAAGTTATCATACAAGGATAATGAAAGATGTCCAACCGAAGCGGTTCTTTATCATCAAATGAATGCTATTTATTAAAAAAATTTTTAATGCAAATTTCAATAGAAAATGCAACTTACTATAGTATAATCAGTGCCGTGACGCGTTACGGATGGTATTCTAAAGTTTTCAAATGCAAAATATGTACTATACAATGTTTTTTTACCTGAAATGGCGCAACGCACTTAGAATAGCTACGCATGCACAGTCCACCAATGATCCATCATTATTCAACACATATACATCGCATCTTATTTGCCACACCTAAATATACCACTTAATTACTGCGATTCTATTATTTTACCACCTTAATTCACGCAATTCTCACTAATTCAAACTGACAAACTAAAATATTTCTCACTTTTTCTCCTGAAATAATACATAACGTATCTAAGCAAACGCATCGTGCGTCTTTGATGTTCCGTTCCAGTAATCGCTGATATTCAATACACTTCTCCAGTCTATTAAATTTAATAATGTTCATTTTGAAAAAAAGTAAAACAGCAACATGCAAAGCAGTATTACCTTCCAACTTCATAATGGGCTACTGCTTGTGGACCGAATTCAAGATTGATTTTCAATATTCCACTGGAAGGACGAGTCAAACTAGGTGTAACAACACTACATGAGGTTTTCACAAACACTCTATTAATACATTAAGTTATAATAACAAAGTACAGTGGTCATATGAAATTTATCACTTCGTGTTTCCAAATTCCGCTACACAACTTCCAAAAGCGCGACCAAAGCATAAACGAACTGGCCGAAATTCTTCATTTTCACGCAGGTCCTCACGCTAAAGTAAATACCAATCAGTTAATTATATACAGTTAATAATTTGATTTATAACAAAGATTTACTGAATTGGTAGAGAAGCCTTCTTCAAGTGAAGCTTTTCCGCCAGGAGGAACAGGTATAAATTTCATATTTAGAATTTGCAGTCTTGTAGAAGTTGTAAAATCAAACTTAAAGTTAATTAATTAATTAAATAATTAAATATATATATATATATATATATAATTATTAAATTAATGCATTCAAAGTTGAAAATATTACTTTCAATAAACTAAAAGTTGTAATTATGGCATATTAGAAAAGCCAAAACAAACAACGCAACGTAATACAATGTAAAAATACGCAAGAAAAAATAAAAAATTCTAATGCCACCAAAAGAACATACATTACACATCAATTAAAAATGTTACTGCAAATTTCAAAGATATTTGAACAATAAAAATTCACATACGACCTTACAAGAATAAAAGGCATGTAGTCATCAACATGTACAAAAAACACCTATCTATAAAGAAAGCAACTATAAAAAGTTAAGAATAATCTATTAATAAAAAGTCATTCGTTATCATCATTTTAATGAGCAACATTGAAACAACACTGCATGGTAATGTAATGCAAATCAAGTTCAATTAGTAAATTTTTGTAACTTATGTAAATCAAGTTCAACACATAGAAATGCTTACTTTTATTAATTGTAAATTTTGATAAATCTATCAGTAGCAGAATCATTTTAAAATTTCCAGAATTTTAAATGACTGAAATAACTGTTCACATTCTCATTTTATGAAATTCATGCAGAAGGCCGTTTGAAACTTCTTTGCATACTGCATTTATGCATAATGACAAAGAATATCATCGAAAAAACAATGAAAACACAGTTCGACTAGGCAAAGATATGTAATACTCAGTAATCATTATTAATTTTCAATACTTTCTATTTTCCATCTGCAGAGAACACAAAATATTCAAAAGATGTTCGTATGCTTCATTTAAATTTTCATTAATAATTATGTAATCAAACAGATCTTGTTCTTTATCGGCAGCTGCCATATCTATTTCAGCTTGTTTAAGTCGTTTACAAAGCGATTCGTCAGTTTCGGTACCACGGTTTCTCAATCTTGACTTCAGCTCTTCCAAATTTGGAGGCTTAATCAAAATACACAAAGGGTTTAAATTGGAATTTTTAGTCGAACGCACGCCTTGAATTTCTAAATCCAAAATACATGTCTTCCCTGATTTCAGAACATTATGTACTGCTTCAAAGCTTGTCCCATACAAATTTCCACTGAATTCGGCGTGTTCAAGAAATTCTCCACGCTCAATAGCTTTGATCATTTCCTCTTTACTTGAAAAATAATAATCAATACCATGCTGTTCTGATGATCTCGGCTGCCTTGTTGTATGTGAAACAGACAATGCATACTTATCGGGATACTCCTTAAATAAACGTGATAAAAGTGTACTTTTCCCACAGCCAGATGGACCTGACACTACAACTGGTCTTGATGACATCGCTGAACAGAAATCATAAATTACCAGTGCATTTCCAAATTATCAGAAAACTACTCTTTAACCAAATTCTAAACATAAATTCTTCTTTTACTTTTCTTTCAATGTATTGCAATTTTTTCAGTTAGACTAGCAGATTAGGTTAAAATCTAGTGCCAAATAGCAAAACAGCTTCACTTACTTTTAAAATGTCTAAATTTTAGAACATTATACTTTTTTTAAAAAAATAATTCTTAATTAAAATATAAATGCATACTGTAAACTGCATAAATAAATTACCTTTGAAAACAATAGCAGAGTCACCTTACGGTACAGTACATGTACGGGGAAGAATACGATTACGCACGTTTATATGTGCATTCTTTGTTTGTATTTGTATATAATAACAATCAAGTTCAAATTTAATACTATAATAATAAATTATTGATTTTATTAATCAATAAAATGTAAATACCATATATAAATAGAGAAGGTTGATGGATGTAATATGTTATATATCAGTGTTACGTTATAAATGAATTCTTCGTGCACTTCTGTAATTGCACCTCATTCTTATTTCGAATTATTTTGTTTTTTATTTATTGAAGTCATAGCTAAGTGTTTTTCAAAGTTTTGCACAAATTTATATCGGCACTTTTAAATTTAAAAGCATTTTTTTTATTTAATTTTTAATTTGAAAACTGCATTTAATTTCAATTGTATAATTATAAATCTGGGATTTGAATTATTAGATAGTTTCATAATAACGGAAATATTATAAAAGCATTGTTATTATGTTAAAATAGTCATTTCTGATGATGTTTCTCGTTAAAAAAATAAAAAAAATAAACGATAATTCCATTAACAGTCTTAAAAAAATTTAATTTTTTATAAGACATTTTTAAACATCTTTACAGTATACATTTTGAAAAAGCCTGCTCTTTGTGGTTACTGTAGTGACAGTGTAAGGCAAATACGCTGCATATTTGGTGTTAGTTTTCAGGCAGCTGCTTACTATATTATGCTATTCTCAATTTTCTTATTACTTCATTTTCATCTATGTTTTTCAAATCAAGAGTCTGTTTCAAATTTTGAAACGGAAAACTTTACACTGGTGAAAAGTTCAAGGTAACTTTTTAATTATTTTTAATCGGAAGAATTTATAATATTTAATTAAATTTCATGATTTGCGTAATAGTTATGCACGATGCAGATTAGACATTATACATTATATGATATTTAAAACTTTTTTTGTTATTGTGTAAAACTAAGCATTTAGCATGAACTTCAATGCGCATATCAATTTTTTATGTAGATTATAAATTGTTTCTTTTCAGCCTGCGGTTGTCAGATTATTAAGAAATTTTACAGCATTTATTGACTAGTTTTAAAATGAATACTGATAAATTGCTATTGTTAAATTTTCATCAGGTTATTGTATATCGGAAGCTTATATTTTATCAATGAAATTTTATTAGGTATGAATCAAAGTGATAAATTAAAGGTGTTGGTGGTTTTGTCTGGATGTTCTTTTATTTTTATCATATATTATTTTTGGTTTTCAGGTATTTGCACTATGATGTTAATCCTGCTGAAGGTCAAAACTTGAGACGTGATGTTTACATACGTGTTGCTTCGATGGTTCATTATCTTCGAGAGAAGGGGCACGATTTTGTTCTGGTTTTGCCTCCGTGGGGTTCATCAATTCATCATCGTTCTCATCAACTTGGATATCAACATCGTATTCCTTGGAAGCTTTGGTTTGATTTAGAATCGCTGAATCGTTTTATTCCGGTCATAGAATTGGAAGATTATTTCAGAGGTATTCTGTATTTGCCTATTTCTTTTTTAGAAGATTTTAAATATTATTTATTTTTAGAAACAGGGAGAACTTCAATTGACGTTGTATATTTTTTGCAACCATTTCCTGAAGGCTTCACTGAATGGAGTCAGAAAATGGAATTCAGACCATGCATTAAAAGCTTTTATTATCAGCAGGTAGAAGGAAAATTCAAATATTCATTCTGGGGTTATCCTGAAGTATATGCGAAGAATGTATCATGTCTATCACTTCAAGGTTATGTATCAGATGTTGCTAATCTAATAATAAACGATACAGATCCGACGAAAATTCAGTAATACATTTGAAAAAAGAAATTATTCTCTATTAAAAAATATTTCACGTTTAGATCAATAATGGTTGATCGTGCCGAAGTTATGTTGCATGATGGTTTCGGTAGTAATATACATTGGAAGGTAAACTATTTTATTCTAGTTTTAGTTAGATTTTTTTAATTTCTAAATTGCTTATTTTTAATTGAATATTTTAATTTGCGATATTAAAGGCTAATGTTTTACGGGTAAACAGATGAAAGTTCTTGCGAACTTGCAAAAAAATTTTTAATTAGAAAAATTATGCAGTTCTTAAATATAATACATCATTAAAATGATATGATGCATAATATTGAATAACATTTTCATAAAATACATGATTATGATGTATTTTTATGATGTGCAAAGATGTAATTTTATGACATTTACCATCTTATTCCTTGATTGTTGAATATTATATGAATTGTTATGTTGAACTGTTTGCAATTTTCGTTTATTGAGTTTTATTTTTATTTTTGCTTTGTGCTTCAGTGCAGACGAAGTATGCGTTATTCAGCTGCTATAAGAAAAGCAGCGGATGATTTTCGGCGTGAAGAGTTGAATTCTGATGATGTTACGGACAAGACAGAAATATTGGATGATTGGACTTTAATGAAGGTAAATTCGGAAAAGAATATATTAAACTTCAGCACTGTTGAATTGTTATGTTACTTATCAGGTTAAACCAGGGCAAGCTATAGGTGGACCTTATTTAGCAGTTCATTTGCGACGTAGAGATTTTGTAACATCTCGTAGTAAGCAAATTCCTACTGTAAAAGGCGCAGCTGAACAAATTTCGAAATTGTTAAAAATGTTGAAGTTGGAAGTCGTTTACGTATCAACTGATGCTCCAGAAACAGGTCAGAAAGTTAATTTTATTTTTATTTTCAACTTTAAAACTGAATTTATTAATTTTTAACATTGTTGATGATTGTAACCGAAAATTGTGAAAAGGGGTTATTTTGGCCGATATATGTTTCACGTTCTTTTTATCTGAGAATGTGTAATTCAGTGTTAAAATTTAGATCCGTAATAATATTGTGCAACACTGTTTAGAAAAAACATTCAAAAATTTTAATGGAATTTATCATTCGACTGTATCTTTTATTTCTTGTTAATTGTTTTTACGTAGAAGTTGATGAATTGAAAGCCTTTTTGAATGAAACTGCGGTTATCAAAAGATTCAAGCCAACAGATGCTCAGCTACAGAAATTTCTCGATGGTGGCGTGGCTACCATTGAACAATGGATATGTGCACATGCGAAGTATACAATGTTTCTTTTACTTTTGCTATTCGGTTGAATTATAACTAGTAAAATGTATTCAGATATTTTATTGGTACGGCTGAATCGACTTTTTCATTTCGAATTCAAGAAGATCGTGAAATTCTTGGCTTTTCCCATAATACAACATTTAATTGCTTATGTCCTGACCATAATTTGAACTGTGAGCAACCGGCGAAGTGGTATATGAAGCAGTGAAATCTTCAATTTTTTCATCTGTTGTTTTTAAACTGAATTTTTCATTTCTGTAGTACATTACATTTAGAGTTCTCGTTATAGATCTTTGCATCAATGATACATTGCTTTTTCAATTATGGCTTTTTGCTTTTTGACTTGCCATTTTATGTGAATTTTAATGCATTTTTTAGTGGTGCTTTTTTACAGGGGTATACCGAATTGTTGCTCAAAGTTCAATAAAATTGACATGTTGATAACATTTTTTTCAGTAACTTACTGATTAATGTTATTTCATCGCATATTTATTATTTGTCATATTTTATAAATTGTATTTAATAAAGTGCTTTTTGCAATTAGGTGATGGACAAAGATAGTCAGTGTATTATATGTTTTGTTCAGAAAATGCGATATAAATGTTCTAGCTGTGGTATTGCGTAGTAAGTATATTTCATTATGTAGTATATTCATTTACAACTATTTCATTTAAGTTGTTCAGTGAATTGTTATAAAACGCATAAAGGTAAGCAACTATATTTATTTAATTTTACTTTGATCATATAAATTGCTGTATTATTTTCACCGCTGTATTATTATATGAATGCAGTATAAAGTTATAAGGAAATTAAAGATTTTAATAAAGAATGTCATGTTTTTGTTATTTTACGTTTTCTCTTTAGATATAGGATGTGAAAAAATTGGAAAAGATGAAAGCAGAAAATTGAGAAATGATGAGAATGCAACTGGTATGATGATTTTACCTTTGTCTGCGTGCATTAGAGGTGGTTATGCATTGGTTTATAGAATCAGACCCTTTGTGTTCATATTTATCAGAAGACATGGTTTTACCGAATAAATTGCTCATGTTAAGTAAGTTGGTCTTGATAATTGAATTCAGTGCAATTTTATTTTTTTATTTTGCAAAGAAAAATTGAATCATGACTTTAGTTTAAAAGTGTATTTTATTCAGATAAGTCAGAGAGTTTGAAAAAGTTGCTTAGAAGTGATCATCTACGAAATTTACTCCGATGGATCAATTCCCATTCACAGCCGTCTGAAGCGATACGTATCGCTATGAAAAATTTGGAATTTCAACGATTCGCTGCTGTCTGTTTAAATATAGTTGAACCAGAGAATCATGAATGGGCGAGTGAATATGTTAAAAAAATGAAACATCTCGAATACAGTGCTACAGAATTGCTTTTGCGAGCACTGAAAGATTCAGATTGTACATAAAATTTAAAAATGCATTTGAAAATATTTCATATTGTCATATATGTTGTACTTTTTCATATTTGACATTTTGAAAATTTTTAATTTTCAAATGAATTCATTTTTTTAAATGATCTTTTACAGTTTCAGTTCATTATTACTTCATTTCAGTATGGTGAAAGCGTCGTTTAAATAGAGCATTGAAGTTTTTCTTTTCATTACAAATATGAAAATTTCTGCGATCGTAATGCTAAGCAAAAAAAATGGCAAATTCCTTCAAGATCCAAAAAAAATAAGAAAATTTGTCACTTAATTTATTGACAAAGTAACAGATGACGAAACAAAGTTAAAACAATTTGTCTGAAGCGATACAAATTCTACAATAACAGAGAAGCAAATGCTCACAGTAATGCAGATCAGAAAACCAAAAAAAAAAAAGAAAATATAAGCTTCTAATTTTTACAAAACATCCAAAGACAAATTAAAAAATTGCAATAAATGAACAATATCACAAATTAAAAAAAAACATTCACTATAAATTACAATAGAATCGTCGACAACCCGCTATAAAAATGAGTTTTCAAAATGGCATACACAAGCAACGAAATTACATACATATAAAGACAATAAATGTACATCCTACACACCCACAAGCTAATTTCAATGTGTAAACTGCAGAAAAAAAACAATAATGATGAAAATGTAATTAATTCAAAGACAAATTTTGTATATTCAGTGTTTCTTTTTTAGTGAATTTTTAAAATTTCAGAGTAAATTTTAAAATTTCCAATGGATTCATTCACGCATGCATGGTCGCATTTGTTAAAAAGGAATTTTAGAAATATTTTCCGTTCTCTTAAATTGTTGTTTGTTGTTCTGGATACTAGTGTTGCTGCTGTTTTTGATTATGATGATCAGTCTGATTGAGAACACTTAAACTGTCATGCAATCGAACTGCCTGAGTGAAAGACAACGGCTTTCTAAAAGTTAACTGTTCTGATAATGATGATGATGGTGGTGGTGGTGGAACAACATTAATCTGATGCTGATTATCAGCTAATAATAAATTATGCTGTTCATCATCATCAACAGCAGCAGCAGCAGATGAAGCAGAAGATGATAATGATGAAATTTCTAAATGAACACGGTCCTTTTGAAAGTAACCACTTGAAGAAGGTGGTAACTGATCTGTTGATCTCTGAGATTTCCTATCCACGTTATGAAGAATATTCAACGAATCACTAGAACAACCAGAAGTAGTAAGATGACCAACTGACCGATGCATTCTGTCGATTTTTTTAACAGAATGCATTCGATTATTATTCACTGAAGAAGCTGTGCCTTCAATTGCCTCCCTCAATAATGACTGATATTGTTCACTTCCTGGTGAAACTGATCTTTGATCAGAAAAATTATTTTCATCATCTATCGCTCCAGTTTTATCAAACAAATTACACGTCGATACATTTCCTATAGACAATTCAACAATATCTCTGGAAGAGACAGTTTCCGCTTGATCCACCATTCCACCACCAACAAACGTGACATGCGAAGAGCCTCTGCTGACGCTGTCATCCATTGCCAGTGAACTAGACGGCTGCTTTACCATCTAAAAATTTCACACAATTTTAATACAAAATTCGTTCAATAAATAATAACTCGCTTTTTCAAACACAAATCAACACACGTACACATACTAAGCAATAACAACCCTACATTATAATAATAAATTAATAAATTTATTCATTTAATAAAACCAATCATTTCTAACCTACTTGATGCTTTTTCTGGATCATATTTTAAACTAACTTTATTATGATACACAATATCAACAGGCTGATAATATTTACTTCTAAAATAATAATAAACCAATTCATTCAATAAAACTGATATTATATTTTAAAAAAATTAAATTAATAGAAATTTACTAACTTTTTTGTATTGCGCAATTAAGTCACCATGTGACGTGCTTTCATTGGCAATGAAAAGCTGCGCTTCAGGTTCTTTTGCCTGAGAATACCCGTTTAGCAATTTTTCTCCTCCACTTTCAATAAAATCAACATTAAACTGCCCTCTTCTTCTTCTTCTTCCCCTTCTTCTTCTTGATTGTCCAATCAAACTTAAAATAGCATAATTTTCATTAATAATAAAAGTTATGTGAAAAAATAATTCTAAACTACTTTTCCACCTTGGATATACAGTAGAACAAAGAACGGTCAACAAATTTCGAAAACATCCTTTCGTGAAGGGATTAAACCCGTTGCGAAACTTTCCTGTTACCTGAAATTAAAAATCAACTCAACAACACTTTATTCCTATGCAAATTAGCAATAATAAGCAAAGTATAAAAATCAACTTGTTCATTCGTGGTTCGTCCACGAACAACAAGAACAACGTGAAAACCAGTAAGTCCCACAACAGGAATAAACAACAGACCGCATACGCCCATCACAACAATGCTGCAGATATTTTCTTTGTTCAGAATACTGTCCCTAAAACATAACTGATTCAATCATTAGCAGAAAATAATATTAATTACATTCGACTGTTAAAAAGTAAAATGAAACATTTTTCCAAACTATAAAAAAAATATATATATATATACATATATCTGATTCAAAATAAAATTTAATCATTGCAAAACTTAAATATTATTTCAAATATTTTAAAACAACAATATTCTTATAATATTGTACAAACATGTTAAAAGTGTGCTACCTATTTCCAAATCTATAATCAATGATCACTTATTTCAATAATAATTCACATCTTCTTAATAGTTACAACTGAAATTTACTTATTATTGACATTTTGACAAATTACACACATATTAAATAAAATTAAAGTATCTCTATCATTTATTGATAAAAAAAATAATTTCACAAATACACACCTAGTCTTCAGAGTACACATAAGGCAGAGTGCAAACACGGCCATCATATGCAATGTGAGTGAAAATAAAAAAAAGAAAAAATATCTATAATTTCGACGTCCAATGCAGTTATTTACCCAAGGACAGTGATGATCAAAATTCTAAAACGAAAAATGACTATTCAACATTAATACATTCGAATATGCTTGATTATATTAATAAACGAGAAAATTTGAAACAAAGCTTAAAATTAAGTAAAACCATATTCTATATATATTTTTTTTCTTACTTCAATACAGTGATTGCAAATTGAACAATGAGAACATCTTGGTGGTCGATATATGTGACATGTAACGCACCATTTCATTCTAACTGAAATGCCATTAATGTCAACAGTTTTATACAGTGGAGATCGGAAATCGTCTTGATCATCCGGTTCATCAGCTATAAACCAGCAATACAGTTTATTATTAATATTATTATCAGTTATTCTTATTTTTCTCTGTAAAAACATTTTTAAAAACTTTTAAAGAAAGTTTCATTTAAAAAGCATCAAGTTAATAAAATTCTATTCATTTTCAATGTCTACATAAATAAACTGGATTAAAATAGAAAATTTTTAAATAACTTTACAACATTTACTCTTGCATTATCATATTGTTTATTGATATTTTCAACATTCATATTTACTTAATTAAAAAAATTTGTTTCATAATTAAAAATTTCCGTTGAAAAAAAAAAGAATTCAATCAAAAAAAAAGCAAAAAATTGGACACTAGATCTCGGCATAAGTATTTAACTTCCAAATTTATAAAAACTTTAACTTCCTCAATTTCAAACTACAAAAATGCAATATTCGATAATATATTTATTTGGAATGTCCAAGGCAAGTAATTCATTCAATACAAGCAAAATAATAATTCAGCTGACTGTTACAGCCAAAATTGATTTATTAAAGTTTTCACTTATATAAATTCACTCAACAATACACAGAAAATTTAATTTCGCAATATACACATTAAACAGCTTTACACTTATTTTTTCTTAAATACGAATCTGAGAAATATCTTCTCCTAGAATAAACAATATCTACTTTCAAATAACAAAATAACAACAAATACTTTCAGTTAGAAAATAAAATATATTCATCAGCATTGTAATTCATCATATATGAAAAATGAGTTGGAAAAATTACAAAATAATTTCATTTAAAAATTAATCAATTCAACATTACTTCATTAAATAAATAAGGAAACACAGTTTCGTATGCTGAATGCTTACCAAAGATGAAGTTTAAAGTATAAAAATTAAAAATAATATTTGACTCATTTAAACTCAAGTATTGAAGCTAAGTGCTATCAATTTATCCCATCCCAAAACCACAAAATAATTACTTTTTTAAATGCAAATAATATTTACTCAAAAAACTTTAAATGAATCATAGTAAATCAAACAACTGTACATTAATTACAGGGAACTTGTGAAGATAGTTATCATTAGATGCCATTCATTTCAGTATATAGAGATTTAGTTGCTAAGATACAACAAATATGTTCAAATAATTAAATTTAGAAATAAATAAATAATTTAATCATTACGTAACTAAAGTTACTCAATAGCACTTAATTTAAAATTTTCTGATCACAAATATTCTCTTTAGTACATTTATTTATATTATTAGAATACGTAATATTTCATTAAAATCGCGACAAAACTAAGTGAACACCAATTATAAATAAACAGTCTACGTGAAAAACATTCCAGTTTAAAAAACTTAACATGCACAATAAAACTAAAAAACCAATAAAAACGCAATTCCCAAATTCAATTCTAATTTTAACAAGATTAATTTTAAAAACATACCTTTGGGTATAATTCCTGGATCAATGATCGTAGCCATCATGAAATTTGAAATCACTGAGGAACATATGAGAAGCTCAACTGCAATAACAATTACACCAGTCCATCCATGTATGTGAGCTATCGTCGGCGCACTGAATAGAAAATGATATGAAGTAAACACATATAAATATTACTTTTTCAAATTTACATGAAATAATAGAAGGCACCGGTTGTAATCAATAGCAAAAGCCAAGCCACCACGGCAGGTAAGTAGCGAGTCGGCTTGAATGTTGGCATGGACGTACCATACATTAGCCAGTTCGCTCACATTCATCTGCACAACAAAACATTATAAAACAAACAATATGATGAATAGATTAACAGAATTTTGTTTTTTCAATTCAATAAATTATTTCAGTTTTTAGTAGTTTCCACTGCTTTTATATTATAAAAACTGCTTAAATACATCACTGAATAAAAATCTTATAAATGAAGTAAAATTCATGAAACAAAATTTTTTAAAAATGCTTCCTTAAAATTGCATTTTATTAAACGCACTCGTGATTTTATAATTTATCAAAAGACTATGCAACTTTAAGTTGCTCTTAATCAAATCTGTGTATTCAATATTCCATATAGTAGCATAATCAAAAATCCACAGTTACCCACAAAATTTATTAACAAAAACAACTAAATAATAAAATTACAACAATTCCTTAATCTAGTAGTTCCAAATAAAATGTTATTTATGACAAAAATATTAATTCAGAATATATAAAACAATAAAAGTTACATAAGTAATAATTCCATTCAAAATTATTACTTTAAAAATATTATGCATATATTAAAATAAATATTTTATTGCTGATTATTTTTAATTCAGCAAATTTTATCCCAACTGATAATTCTTTGTACTTTTCATAAAACTAAGCATTAAAAACCAATACAAGTGATTCAAACAATTTACTTATATGATTAATTATACAGTAAATACAATATACAAACCCTAAAAAATCAAACTTAATACTTACTCATATTTTAATAAAACTTGAGTGATCTGAACATCTAGGAAACAACAATATTTCATTTAAATTTAAATATGTTGCAATCGTTGAATCACATATACAAATAAGAATCAAGTTTTTCAATTAAGCATATTAATATTGTATATTATTTTTTTATTTCTAAACAAAATTGGACTAAATATGAATTTAGCACGCAAGTATATATTATATCAATAACAGCAAACAGCGCAATAAAATTAAACATACTTGAATAAAATAAAAGTAAATAACATTATGATAATTTTACCATAGTGTTAATAAAAGGCTAACTTCAATTACATTTACCTCCTATTATTTGCTGAGCTTGAATACTTATTTTTTTAAGAAAATGCATTATAGCAAATAAATCTGGAACAGAAATCCCTTCGTATACTACTTCATACAACAAAAAACAGAAGGATTCTTGACAATTTGAAATACATTTTCAATATAAAAACCAATATATAATAATTCATTTGTGAAAACTGTTTAACCACATATATATAATTAGCAATAAATTTCAAATAAATTCACTGAATTGCAACAAACAATTATTTTAGCAATCACTCTTTTAATCATGCATTAGAAAAAAAAATACATTTATGTATTATCAAAATAATTAAATTTAACATTCAACATTTCAAAACAAATATCATTTTTATATGTTAAAAAATCACTTCTTATTCTCAATCATTTTCTTTCAATCTTTTAGTGGTAATTCATATTTAAATTCAAGTGAAAAACATACTTAAAAAAAGTTACGTTAATAAACGCCCCAAAAACCACAGACTGCAAACTGTTTAAAAAAAGTAAAACTTTTTTTAATAAACAACTCACTGATGCCATCTTATTCAAGTATAAAATAAATGCCTATCTTACAAATAACAGAGCCTATTATTAAACTATAAAATTCTTCATAAATCAATAAGCATAGCATCTTTGCCAATATAATTTAATTATGACATTATTTTGAATGAAAAAACCATTGAAGTGACACACACGAATTTTGCAATTGACTTCACTTAGCAATGTTGCAAATTTCCTCTTACATTAAATTTGTATATATGCAAAATAAAGGTAGAAAAACATTAAATGCAAAGCAAATTAGAAGAACATTACAATTAAAAATTGCACTTACAAAAAATTTCAAAAATATTAAAAGTGAATTTTAAAGCACAATATGTTATCAACTGAAACATACTGTCGTGGTAGCAAACTTGACATCCCATAAAAATAGGTATCGTTTGCAGAAAAAATTTAATAAAAAAAACAGTATATACTTAAAATGCTATAAAACTTCATGTATACGTGCATTTGCTCAGATAAATCTACAACAGCATCAATTCAAAAAATCATTACACATTTGTTTCAATTTTTATCTTGGATTTCAATACTCTCTGAAGGATTCTCGTTTACTACGTTTTTAAAGAAATTACCAAAAAGGAAAGCAAAAGGTTATCCACTACACGATTTGTAAACCATCTCGTCTGCATTAATGAAACAAATCATGATAATTCAAAAAAAAAACAATGCAGAATAGAAAAAACCTACTATTGATCCAAAAATATTAGTGTTCATTTGGAAAAAATGTAAGAAACATTTTCGTATCAGAATACAACAAGCAAAATTCAACAAAATCAATAAACATTAAAAGATACGGTTTCATGTCGTATTTGCAGTTCAGTTTAGTTAAGCAGATAAATTCAAAGTTTTGAAAAAATTAAATCAGTCAAATTTACATCAGTTAATTTTATATAACTATGCACGGAAATCTTGTTCTATCAAAAAGAACAATGCTGAAAGCTTTATAAGAAATATTCACAATACACTGCAATAAGAAAATAACAAAAGTAACGTTGAAAAAAATGTGTTGCAGTAATATCAGCTGATAAAAGGTGGAACATACACACCTATTTAATGGTTGTAAAACAACTGACACATCCATCACATAGAACTGAGTTGATAAAACAGAAAACAAAGAGCTAATAATGCAGTGTTACTTTTACACAAAGCAAAAACTCGAATGCTACAGTATGAATAAAGCAAGCTTTATTATTTAATTATCGTACCTCTTGTAAAAATTTTTTAGAAAAAAAGTATTAATATTTATAAAAATTGGTGGCACTGTTTAAATATTTTTAATAATTTTTAATGAAGTTTTATTCTATACTTCACGGGAATAGTTTAGCATTTTTAAAAAACTTTTCTATAAATATTATAAAATTCATTTTCAAATACATTAAATAAGTCCAAAATTTGAAGAAATGCAATAATATAAATTTTATATTATTTGAAACAATTAACTCTCGTTCTGAAATTTAAGTGAAACAAATAATTCCTGCTTATCATATAAGTGATTTCTTCATGCTGACATTTGGCAGTTTTAATTAGACATGAATAATGAATGGTAGAAGTGTTGTACAATATTTTGGTAAAAGTAAGAGTTCTTCTTGTAATTACTGCTCGGTGCCTGGCTCTGGAAAATGCTGCTACGGAATGTGGGCTTATCAGTTAAATGTTACCCATTACCAAAAAATGTTGGACAAAGGATGGCGCCGTTCGGGTCATTACTGTTACAAACCAATTCACGAAGAAAGCTGCTGCACTCTTCATACCATCAGATGCGATGCGTTGGAATTTCGGCCGTCAAGAAGCCAGAAAAGGGTAATGAAGCGTTTTGAGCGTTTTTTACTTACTGGGGAATTTAAACAACCGAGATGTGATTCTTTTCAATATAAAGATCCATCGGAAGAATTTTTTACTGTTGAAAATGTGACAAATGGCAGAACGCTTGATAAAGGTGCAGAATGTTCTATACGGTTAATAATGAGTGATTGCAATCGAGCGCCCGTTTTGGATTCGGAAAATACGCAGGTATGCACATTAAAACAGGTAGACGGAGGGCAAACGAGCGGTTTTGAATGTGGATATAGTGAGAAAAAGCAAAAGAAAGCAAAGTTCAGACGTCGACAGAGAAAACTTTTGAAATTAAAAGAGAAAGGGATCGATCCATCTACTTGGATTAAAAAGCAACCTCCGGTGAAAAGTTTAGAAGATTACATTCGTTTTTCGGATGAAAACAAAACATTTAAGCATTGTTTTTATGTTAAAATGATTCGTTCGTCTCCTGCATCGAGTGATTTTAATGACACATTTGCAGAAAGTTTTGAAGTTTTTAAAAAATACCAAATGGCTATTCATAATGATGGCATTTGTTCGTGGTCGGAACGCAAATACCGTGAATTTTTATGCGAGTCGCCTTTAATTGCGGAAAATTTTCCAAACGCAACCAATGAACTTGGCTTTGGCTCGTATCATTGTCAGTATTGGTTGGATGGGAAAATAATTGCAGTTGGTGTTTTAGATATCCTGCCGAATTGTATTTCATCTAAATATTTCTATTATGATCCTTTTTACAAATTTTTATCCCTTGGAACCTTTTCAGCTATGAAAGAGATCGAACTTACTCGTCACCTGGCAAAAATAATTCCACAGCTGCATTTTTACTACATGGGCTACTACATCCATAATTGTCCCAAAATGCGATACAAGGGCAATTTTCATCCCAGCTTTTTACTTTGTACCGAAACGTGCAATTGGTTTCCAATTGAGGCGTGTTTCAGCATGCTGAACTTGGGAAATTGTTACAAATTTTCCTCTGGTGAAACGAAAAGACACAAGTTTGCATCGAAGAATTTCATATTGACTTTATGGCATAATTTAGAAAATAATTTAATTGCAACTGATTATAGCACATATTGTTCAACTCGGGGTCTTCAAAAAGACAGTGAAGTTGAAGAATATGCTGAGTTACTTGGTGATATGGCTGTTCAAAGCATGTATTTATATCTTGCTTGATTTGAAACTGAATTACAGAAATAAATTTGTTTTAGAACTAAAACATGTTCTTCTTATAAAGGATATGGCTGTACATTGATCAGCTGAGCATTCATGTTTTTTAGAATTTTTTGTTTTGCATGTTGTCAGTTTATTCTTTAACTAAATTGACACTGTATAAAGTGATAGTGAACAGCATATATAATACAGATGCATATTTGTGAATTTTAAGTTTGCTATGCCAATTAAAGATTTGAAAGGTTACCAGTCTTTGTTAGCAGAAATTGATCGTCTAAAAGGGAAAGTGGTTTTTCTGCTTTTCACTGGTAGTAAGGACAGTTTTGGTAAAAGCTGGTGTCCAGATTGTGTTAAGGGTAAGTTAATGCATTGCTCACTTATTTGAAGGTATCACAATGGCTTTGAAAAATATTTATTGCACCTGCATTGTTGTATGCAGCAGAATTTTTTCTGTTGACTCAGTTTTTATTATATAATTATAGCATTATGTAGTCGTAAAAGAATTAAGAAAATGCCACTTTAGTTTCTTAAGATGCTATTCATATAAAGTAATTAAAAATGTAGTAAATGTTTAATGGTGCAGTTGAATTTCAGCTGATAAAATTATCGAAAAATATGCAGAAAAACTTGATGCTGATTCTGTTCTTATTCGTTGTGATGTCGGTGATCGCTCTACGTAAATTTAAATTTACGCAAAACTCTACTGTTCATAAGGGTCTATTGTGTAGGTGGAAAAATCCGGAGAATGAATTTCGTACGGACAAAACATTTCACATTACTGCCATTCCAACTTTGATGAAACTGGGAACAGTACGTTTTATTTTATCCGTTTTACGTAATAAATATGATTAATGTAATTTTTAGAAATAGCTTTTAAATTTGCAGTGCATGCATGGTATTCGATATATGGCATACTTGATTGGTGTATATTATTTAATGTAAAGTCAATATATGAATGAGCATTAATATCTGAAAGTTTAAAATGTAGAAATAATATCGAAATATTGGTAATTTAATAGTTGATAATTATTTAATTTTTGCATATTTTGACATATTTATTACTTTATTTACGTTACAACATTTGCAGGAGAAACGACTTGTTGAAGAGCAGTGCTGCAGTGAAGAATTAGTATCCATGTTATTTGAAGATTAATTGAATATGTGAATAATTTCAACAAGAAGCCGGGGTGGTGTTTTTTTAAACATTGCTTTCTGTTATTTATTACTTTTATTGTACTATTATGCATATTGTGATTTATTTTCGGTTAAACTGAAAATGTGAAGAGAAAGTTGAAATGCGCTGTGCACGTAATAAAATGTAATTTACTGGATTATTTGTTAAATAAATTTTGTTGAGTATTTTTTGTCCATTAATATAAGAAGAAAAAGTTTGTGTATGAAATTATTTTTAAATGAATAATTTCAATGAATTAATTTTATTTTCAAATTAAATTTTTTTCTATTGTATTTTACTTGCTTCCTGAAAATTGTATACATACGATGGTGTTGTTGAAAGTATGATCAAACAAAAGTATATTTGTATTGTATTTTCTTGATTTACAGAATATTTATATTTGTGAAGATTTTAATAAGTAACGAATTTTTACATTTATAACATCTTTGCACGAATATATATTGTTGAACTTTGAGTGCAATTTTTCAAATGTAAATAAACAGTATGTGAAGTAAAAGAAATGTTAATTTGCTTAAAAGAAATGTATAGGTAAAATGAAATGAAATGAATCATTTTTATTATTTCAATAAACAAGTAGTAATGAAGAATTTATTAGGCACAGTATATGTATGTATGTACGAGTTTGGGCATTTTATTTTTGGAATAACTAATAATGTTCTATAAATATAATGTAATAATAAAAATTTTTTCTTCTCTTCAAACTTGCTCGATCGATAGATAAATCTTCTCTGCTTTTCTTTATTTCTTTTTTTTTCTTGCAGATTTTTCTATATACTACATTTGCTTCTTTTAAAATCAATTCTTTTCATCAGCGCATACATCTGCCTGCATTAAGCCCGATTTGAAGAAGTGACAAAATCAATTGGTCGTGAACAAATATGCCGTAATGAAAATATTATATGCAATCCATGGTGATTTGTGCCGGATGCTAACAGAACATGTTAACAATTTGACTTCAATGCTCTGATTATTATTCATATTTGCATATATGAATATCTCAGAAAGTATTTTACGATGAAAAATAGCATGTCATACATAGTTGGCCTGATGCAAATGAAAATTTCAAACAAACAAAAATAAAAAAAAAGAACTCGCATCAATCACTTCCTTCAAGTCTTTATTTACAAGTATTTATTTTCTTCTGCTGGGAAAATGATCATTTCGAATAAGTGCAGATTAAAAAATCAAAAATATGAATTATGATTGACAGAATTTTTTTCATCTTTTTGTTATGAAAAAAAATTCAATTAATTGATCAATGCAATTATGAAAATTCACTGCATTGAGGCTGATCAACAGGATGCAATGATTTGTCATTGTCCATTTTTGTAGCACACGAAGAAGAACTTTGATGGGATATAGATCGCCAGTGGATGAAAATAAGTGAAATGAAACAAATACCAAATATAGAAATAGCAATCCAACTGAAAATTCTTGCTCCCAGTTCTATTCGACCAATCAGCTGGTGTGCATTTTCCAAAAAGCTGCTTTCATATGCATTGTTATCAACATCATCAGTAGCTTTTATGTAAGCAGTGAAATTCAAGGATTGTTCTTCCATTGGATTCTATTTTTTTAAATTAAATTAAAAATAAATATTATATTATATTATATTATATTATATATACACTTTTCCATTTATAATAAATATAGTAGTAATTTCCACATTGTCAGTTGATAGAAAAAAATAGCAGCAGCAAAAATAATTGTTGTTTCTAATTATCAATTTATTTGTTTATTTATTTATTTATTTAGTTGGTTATTCAGTTTTCCTTGCAATCAATCAAGTTTCCAATTTTTGAAATTTTGCAATTAAATAATCCGTTATTCGAAAGATTGTTTTACTTTTAAAAGCTTGTACAGATCTAAAAACATTACTTAAAAAATTTTAAAAATTCATCATATTTTCAATAAAACTAGTGAATAAAATTTAAATAATTTATCAATAAATGATAAATAAAATAAATAAATAAATAAATATATATATATATATATAAGTTTAATTTTTTACAGAATGAGCATATTTTTCAATTAAAAAAAGCAGATTGAAAATTACCTTAATTTTTGAAATAGATCAGTTTTGCTTGCGTTGAACAGAAGCATTTTTTCCATCATTTTCGCTTATTCAAAAGAATAAGGAAAAAAGTTTTCTCCTTCTAAATAAAAGAATCAAGTAGATTTGTTATATTTTTAAAAAATAAATAAATGAATAGATGTGTTTTTCCAGTTTGTAAAATGCATTCAAAAATACAAAATAAAAAAGCAGGCAATGACAAATGTACAATGCAATAAAATTTAAATAGAATATTGCAAAATGAATAATGAATTGCATGCAAATAACAGTGAATGTGCATGTATGTCATCTGTAAAGTTCTATCACATTATTATTTCAAGTTTTGGCTTTTTTTGCAGAATAAATTTTAATAAAAGACAAACATCATTTCGCTGCATCTTTTCTGCTCTCGAATCGATTTCCTACTCTAACTTTAATTCATAACGGCCAAATGACAAATGACAACACAACAATTCTCTCGAACAACATTACAAGCAGATAATAAAACTAACAATTTACCAAATTTTATGCTATTTATGATTAACAACAAAAATAAAAATATGCTTTTTGTTCATCAATTTGTTAATAATAATTATTATTACTACAATTATAACTGCTCTTTTGAACAGTGAAAAAATTTTCAGTTCAATAAATATTAATCAAACAGAACAATATCATCTTTTTCTTTTTTATTATTTAACAAACTTTGTAGATATTATTTTATGTTAATCATTGAAAAAAAATTGTAATAATAACATGTCTTAAATTCTCAAATTATTACATCAATCAATACTGAAAGGTTTTTCTAATTAAAATTTTCAATATTTTTTTAAAATTAAATTTACTTATTTCCTAATCACTTCAAAGTGGTAAAATTACAATATGCGCAAAATGTACCAAGTCATACATCATAGACGAAATAAATCAACTTCACAATTGCACATTTTATTGAGGTATTTCAAAACTGCATGCTTAAAGTAAAAGAAAAAACAGAAAGAGTTTTTCACAAAAAAGTGCATTTTATTTATACTTATAATTTTATTTGAAAGTAGAAAATTTTATTTCATAAAACTATAATAAACTTATGCTTCCTTATTGATTAAGCGCATCAATCTTTTTCTTTTTTTACTTATAAAATTCTTTTTACAATTTTAATTTTTACGTTATTAAAAATTTATCAAATTGAGAACTTTTTTTTTGAAAAATAGTAAATGCATTATTAAGTCTTCAATTATTATCATCGATCAATCAGTGTTAACGAACGCTGCTTTGCTAAACTTAATAAGGTAGATTTCAAAAAGAAAAACATTGCCTCTAATATTTTTGATCATTAATTTGTTCATTTAAAAATAAAATTTTACACATAATCATTAATTTCAATTTTTTGAATATTAATAACATTACTGACGAATAAATCTTTGAGAACACTAGTGTCACTTAATATTTTCTGCGAAAACATTCTCCAAAACCGGAAAAATAAATATATTTAAACTTTATTAAAATTATTAAATAGAATTTATTAATTAAAAAACAAAATTTTATATTTATGGAATTTTACAACAAAAGCAGGATAAATATTACATTGGAAAGTGAAGCAGCATCCATTTTTTTACAGAAAAATAAAGATATTGACAATATCTATAACATATAGAATTCACAAATTTTTTCTTAATAAAAATAAAACAATGAGCAAATTACACGTACTAATTTCAGTTTGCAATCTATCAGCTTTTTACAAAAACTATTTTTACATTTTACGACATAAATTAAAATAATATATTCACTGCATTATGTTATGAGAAGTTGTTTTTTGCTATGCAAAACGAAACATGCAACGTTGAAATGCAAAACAAAAATGTACACTACTTTTTCAACTTTTTGCATTAGATACATTAAATCATACCAAATAAATATTGAATCACTTCATCTAGCTCTTCCCAAATATATTGATGCATGTAAAATCAAAATTTTATTTTCACTTCACAACAAGGACCACACAATTATATCGCTGTAATATTTATTTTGCAATCACCATCCTCCTTTTTATAACAAAACTGACCAATGGAAAAGCTTCCAATTCTTACAATCAATAAATCATTGGATTACTTATTCCTTCAAACATCAATTATCTATTTATTCATTATTCATTTCTTGCCACCATATTTATGTGCAATTATATGCATTATATATTCAAAATTATTACAAGTTCTGAAAACAACAACTGAAACATTGCACTCTACGTTTAACAACAGTTTTCGCACTTCAAACGCACATTTTTACATACATATATATTACTTTACAATTATTAAAGCAAAGCTATATTCAATTCACTATAATGCTCATTTACAATTAATCATATGTAATGTAATTCAATTAAAAGTTAAAGCTAAACTTGAAATTTTATAACAACTGCCTAAGCGACATTTGTGTGATTAAACGTTTCAATTCTTACTTAATGCGTACCTCAATTTTTTCTTTTTATAAAACTAAACTTTGAAAAATTTTTCATGAAACAACACATTATATTTCATTAATTTCACAAATATATTTTCAAAAAACCGCTACTCACAATTTTTAATATCCTTACAGAAACAATTCAAAAAAATATTTTTTTTTCAGGTATCAGTTCTTTACGATCCTGGTTTCTCTTTTTCAGCTTTGTCCTTCTTTTCACTTCCATTTTCCTCAGCAGATGAATTGAAAATTTTTCTTATTCCAGCAACATAACCATTCGGATCTTCGGCGCAAACTTTATCACCTAAATTAACATCATTAAATAATTTAACTAATTTACATTCCTGAAACACACTCAAAAAAAACTTATTTACCCAAAAAGGGTCTTCTTTACTTTGCTGAGAAAGCCAGACACTCCACTATTATTCGCGTCTACATTAGTTGCCTTGGTTACGCGCGGATCTATAAAAATAATAATGAAGAATGCCTGGCTTACTCAGCAAACTACAAAAATAAAATTTTGGCTTTTTACTTTTGTAATTTTTAATCATTCACTAACTAATTGCACAATCATTAATACCTGTAGCATATTTGAACAATTTTTCAAATTATTGGCAATTTATCATTTGATATTCTTTTATAATGTAAAAATATAATTTTTACATTTTTACACAACTTCCCCATTATTACTTAACATACCACCTGCAGTTGTGGTTACACCACGAATTGTTCCTGGAGTGTTGGTTTCCATTTCCGCATATGCCATGATGATGGCCCTCTGAGCATCTGATAATTTCCTCAAAAAATAAAAAATGTTGAACAGTAATTACTCGAAACTGCAAGAAAAACATACATTTATTTGCATTGCATTTATCTACTACACTGCAGATTTTTTAAACGATACTTTACAAAAAATCAGAAATAAAAACGAAAAAAATTTCAACATCTACGTTATATGAACATACTTAGGAACTTCGATTTTCACATGAACATAATGATCACCATAGCCATAACTGTTTACTTTTTTAATACCCTTTCCAGCTACACGCAAACGTGAGTGCGATGAAGTCGCGGGAGGAATCTAAATTATAATCAAGATCCAATTTAAATAGACAACTTTTTATCTTATAACCTGAAGATAGACATCTTCATAAATTCCCGGGATTCGTACAGTACCACCCAAAATCGCTTGTGAAACACTAATTGATACATCTGTATGAACGTCTGCTCCATCTCGGCGGAAAATATCACTTTTACTAACCTGTAAAAAATAACTGCACATAATAAAGACAAAAAAGTTAAGAAGAAACTCACTCGAAAAGTGATAAACAATTCTTTTTTCCCAACCTGCATGCGTAAAGTTTGACCATCTTCGACTCCTCAAAATAAATCAATAATATGCAATGAAATAAAATAAAATAAAATAATTTTTTGTCGCCATTTACCAGCTGGAACTGGAACTGATATAGTCTTTCGCTGGACAGTATGTCCTGTACCTTCGCATTCTAAGCATGGATTTTTATTAAACTGTCCTGTACCACTACATTTTCTACAAGTTTGCCGCATAATAAAAGGCCCTTGAGAGAATGTTTCCTTAAAAATTAACAAATTAACATCAATAAATTTAATCAACTAAAATTTCACATTCTGTTTTACCAACATTAACATTCAACCATGATTCATTATTTAAAAAAAAAAACTTATTTGCAAATGAACTTCATTAACTTCAAATACTACAGTAGTAGTATCATCTGCGATTATAAGCATAAAATTAATTTTCACTTTACAATGATTTATTTTTAAAATTCAAATTTAACTTTAAAAAATATATAATTAACAATAAATAAATCTGAAATAAAAAGTGCACTAGTTGAACTGATAAAAAGAAAAGTCAGTATCTACCATTCCACTTCCGTTACAGTACGGACAAGAAACCATTTTGTAACCAAGTTCAGTCTTCTTTCCACCACATTTCTGGCAAACATCTACCGTATTGATTGAAGCTGTTTTAGTTACGCCTTTAGCGGCTTCTTGGAAAGATAAATGCATAACATACTAAATAACAAATAAACCATAATATTCCTAATTTTTAAATAGATATTTTCATTTACAGAATTTGTTTATTTTTGTGAAATCTTTTATATCATGCATGAAGCTGCAAAAATATTCTTATAGACCAAATTCGTAAATTTTAAATTATTATTTAATCAATACTTTCAAAAATATATTACAATACTATAAATTTATACCTCTTGAGTTGAACCAAAGCCAAATTTCGATTCTGCAAATTCATCAAAATTCCACCCTGAAAAATCGGCATTACTCTGTCCCATTTTAATGTCGCCAAAAATTTTTCGAAACAATTCTTCAGGATCAATAGTAGAATGAAAGCCTTGCCAATTATGACCACTTGAAGTTGAACCGCTGCTTGTTGCACCAAAATCTGTACTACCCCACTGATCATATTGTGCCTTTTTATTTTCATCACTCAATACCTGTTTATATTACAAATGATTTGCATAGAAATGTCAAAAAAAAAACTTTTACTTCATATGCTTCAGAAACTTGCTGAAATTTACGTGCCGCTTGAGGGTCATTTTTGTTCACATCAGGATGATATTTTTTCGCTAGCTAAATTTAATATAAAACATTGTTAACCCTCACATAATCTGACATACTTTATGCCTGATTATACCTGATAATAAGCCTTTTTAATGTCTTTAGCAGAAGCATTCCTAGGAACACCAAGAATTTCATAGTAGTCCAACTTTTCTGCGAATTTTGTTGACGTGAAATGAAAATCACGGAGCAACAGAAAACTTTGTCTTTCTAAAATTAAATAAACTATTTTTCATGTCCTTCAATTCACTTTAATGACTTACGATGCCTCAACTCTTTGCCGTCAAACCTAGAGAAATAAGAAAATGGGAAATACAATCGTCGGTGCGCCTGTCTTGCAGATATAACTAGTGGATTGAACAATAAGCGGAAATTATGCGCCATAGAAAACTGAATGCAGAATAATAAGCATAAAGGCTAAAATTAAAAAACCTTCCTAAAAACAGTTACACTTAAATAAGCAGCAGGTACAAAGGCAGTGAATGAACTTCATTATATTGTGCAAGAGCTTGTAAACCTTAAAATAAAGTAACCATGTTCAATATGCAAACGTAAAACACTGGTATCTACGCGTACACATTTCTGAACCACGATAAAGCATTAAATTAAATAAATAAATAAATGCGTATTTCATACAACTAACATTAAAATGATAAAAAAAACTGTCTGTGAGCAAACTGAGCAAAAACACCGAAAAATTAGAAATTTTGTAAAGATAATCACGTTAAAACATACAGTAAACAGACAAAAATGATAATAAGGTAACAAAAACTCAACTTGAAGAATATTTTGTAATAAAAAATAAAATAAAAAATTTAATCAATTAAAATATTATTAAATGTTTATATTTATATAATGTTTAGGAAATGGATGTACAACAGAATGTAATCAATAGCTTTACCCATAAAAAAATTTTGTCCATGATCATTTATTGGTATTTCATCAGTCTCAGTACATTACTGCAATACATTACCTTTAATATAAAAAATTTCAAATGACTTTTGCATCTTAAGACTGCATATTTCCATTTATCATTACTCAGCTACTACTGACTTTTTCCTATTCAAAAAATAATCAAATTATAATCAGATTGTATCGATTTTACCATATAAGGAAATACTGTGCAATAAATGAAAATTATGTGATGGTAATAGGTAATGTTAAAAAGACATTTTGACAGCACAAAAAACCCTTTACTAAAAAAACAGTTAAATTTTTGTATATTTTATCGATAGACGAATGATGCTATAAAAGAATTTCGACAGCTATTTCTTTTCATTATAACTTTGCTTCAATGCAGCTTCCCTTATACGTTGTTTTAATGCATCTGCAATGACTAAAGAATTCGAACTGAAAAAACTGCACCAGTAAAAGCTAAATCAATTGCCTTACTTGCTTTTAATCTACGTTTTTCTTCAACAATTTCCTGTAGCTGACACTGCTGTCTTTCAATAAGCAACAGCTTTCGTTTATAATAATCCATCGCTCTGTCTTTGTTCTGTACAAAATAAATTATTAACGTAATATAGATGTGACAAAATTTAAAACATACCATTTCCACATAAAACCCAGCACCAATATCTATAACATAGTGCTTAGTATCAGTCAAAGTTGCTGGTACATATAACTAAAAAAGAAAAACTAAAAATAAACGTTATAAATAAAAGAGTTGTATTAATTAACTGATAATGTCATCGGCACCAGCGAAGTTTTGTTATTTTCTTGAGCACTTGATCTAGTCAGCGCATCATACGCGGCCTGTAAACCATTATGAGCTGTTTTCACAGTTTGCTCTGAATCCAAAAAAAATGCCAAGTCCTACGTAAAAAAATTCATAACAAGTAATTATTTAAAAGTTTCCTCAACCTACTTACTTGAAAATATTATTTTATTATAATTTATTATTTTGCAATAGCGAACAAGTAACTGTTAAAGGAAATGCAATACAATCATATTATTTAAAAAATAGAAAGTATATATTATAATTAAAATTAGTTTTAAATGCAAACTATACCATCAAGCAATATGTATATTAAAGTATCAATAACTGTCGAGTTTCTGCTAACAACAAATGACAATACAAACTATATAAATAGCATAAATTGTAAAACAAATGTTTATTTCAAATATAAAACTAATAAAATGAGACAAATCAGTATTTTTATAATTTTCGTTTAACATTTACTATTAAAGAGCAAGTTAACAATTTTAATCACGTCCACTTAAAACTCTAAAATTTCAATATCAGCATTGACAAAAAATTTCTCATCCACATATATTTCATCAAATAAGATAGGAAATACTGCATTCTAATAACTTGATACTGAAAGTTAATTTTCGAAATTTTAAAATTAAGAAAGCGATAATAAATTCTCACCGCATCTGTCTGTTGTTGAGCTTGCGTTAATTCCACTAAAGAACATTCTTTAAAATCATGACTGTTTACCACTTGCTGTTTATCTGCATTTCTAGAATCCATCCTATAACAAATTGAAAATCTTTAGTTAAATAGCATATTATCAAAAAGAATTAGACAGCACAACAATACTGTTCATATATAAAATTCGAATTATTCAAAGTTTTAACGTAGTTATATTCTCTCCTATGTTAAGGCAAAGCAATTATACAACTATCACAATTCACATTATGACTTTGCTAATACTGAAAACTTTATAAAAAATTTATATAAAAAACAGAAAGAACTACAATCTCAGTTTATTCTCAAACTGAATTTCAATTCTTACTCTCGAAGGTATTACCATTACTTTCTGATAAACATAATTATAGCTTTTAACTTAAAAAAATGAGTACTCGATATCACAAACTTGAGATGCAAGAAAGAAAAAAATTAAGTTAATGTAAGCAGATGCAGCAAATTTTTTTGAAAAAGCAGTAGGAGCGAAATTATCAAGATTAGGTGGTAAACAGAAATCATAATCAAGTTTACTGTCTTACTGTAGCATTTCACAAATATTAAATGATATAATTGATACTGAATTGAAGCTTTTAAAATCCATTAAAATGTATAAAGTGATTTAAATTGAATTTTAATTTTTCAAAAAAATGTTTAGTATATTCTATAAGGTGCGTCGTGATGAAGAATTAAATTACTGTAGCTGCATGTTGGAATTCATTAAAATACGTTGTTTTTATTTCAGGAATGTTTTACTAATAAATGCTTGAAGTTTTGAGTATGTAAATATGTTACTTTAATTAAATTTTAAACATTATTTTTTTTGTCAGTTCCCGGTTATTTTTGCAAGATAATATGTATATTGTTTCATGAGTAAAGCTTGTAATTACTATTAATGTTTTTACGATTCTGCTGTTATGTTTCATCTTTGATTATATGTGTGTGAAATGTTTCGTGTTTGGAATTGTATTTTAGATCTGAAACTTGCAAACGCACTATTTTGAAAATGCTGAAAAGATTGGTTTATCAGTTATTAAATAATGAAGATGTCATAAGAAAGGTACAGAATTCTTATCACTTCTTAACTTCATTGAATTTGTTATGTTAATTATCTTTTTGTTTATATAATGTTTTTATTAAGAGCGGTTTTATAAGTTTTTTAAGTTTTAAGTTTTAGATTTCAGATTCATGGCCAGTTCGACGTATTGCTCAACTTTCTGCATATTCTTACTTGAACTTTCGAAGACAAAGTAATTTTGAATTGCATTCGTTTCATTCCATTGTTTTATGATATTTTAAAGAAATTTTCTAACAGTTCGCTAATTATGCATTGATATAATAAGAAAAAACTTAATGTTAAATAAATTTTAATTATATGATAGCGTATATTGGATGATGTATATTTCATTTATTGCGTACTTAAAAATTCTTTGTATTTCAGTTCGGGAAATTATGCAGCATCAAGTAAAAGCTGATACGATCAAGATGAAAATTGAAAATCCTAAATCTACGCTGAGTGGCATTAAAAACAGATTTTTTATTATTTTAAAAGATGAATGGGAAAAAAATTGGAAAACTTTTCGTTGAACCAAGTGACGAAATATTGTACAAATTTGTGTATTATTTATATTAGTTTAAAGTAAAATTAAGTCAAGAAAACTGAAATTCGCATGGAAATTTATCAGCTTTGTTTTTTACAGTAAAATACGAATGCAGTTGGCTGGACTTTTCTTATTTTCATGTTAGTTCATGTTTAACTGCTAAATGGATTATATCACTGAAAGTTGTACTTCATTGTCAATACATGTATTGACTGATGGAATAATACATGAGCAGTAAGTGGCCAACATGTGCTATAATAATTTATATTCGTCATACGTACATATGTGTGTGTGTGTGTGTGTATGTATATGTATAACGTAATACAAAATTTGTTTGAAATTTGAGAAAGTACAGATATTAAAATAATAAAGTTCTATTCCCATGAAAGTGAATAGAATAATGTGAGAAAAACGGAAGAAACATAATGTGAAATACTTTTAGATGAGGAAAACTTTACTTTCAAATTAATGCTCAAAGAATATGTCATATGATAGTAAGTTGAAATATGTTAACTAAAAATAGTTGTATTATACGAATTATGGGTGTCATTGTTATTATTATTATATGAAATGCATTTATAAATTGTTTTTTAAAATTGTACTGAGATATAAAAAACAGAATTTATTGCTGAATAAGAATATTTTGCTCGAGCAATTTAGCATGTGTTGGTGATCCATTATGATTAATTAATTGGGTGTTTGCACGAATCACAATTTTAGTGGAATTTTTCCTTATTTTACATTTCAAATGACCTAATCGTTTATTTTTGTTGTTTTATAACCTTTCTTGATTGCTTGGAATAGCATGCATATGATAAGCTAGTTATAAGCCGGTTTGTTTGTAATTGAAAAATTAAAAAAAGGCGTTGTCAAATTGTTTTTTCAACCTGACACGGAAGGTGATGTTTAATGGACCGTAATAATGACAGCTATTTATGCTGGGTTTGCATCACTTATGGAAAAAGAAATGTCAGAAATGTATTAGAAAATACAGTTACCCAAATTATTGGGTTTTAAATTTTTCATGCTCAGAGTGTCCCATATTAAGTTATATCAATTTCTATAGTGTACCAGATTTATATCTTTTTTGTTCGCTGAGAAAATTATTTTTTAATTAAATTTTCTATTTATTTCATTACTATTGTTGTAGAATATGAAAATCAGTATAGAAAAAGAAAGAAAAATGATATTGCTAAAATACATTTTTTAAATCGAATTACATTTTTCAGAATTTATATTATTAATAAAATTGAATTGTGTGTTTCATGATTAAAATAAGAATTATATATATTCGCATTCATTTGCTAGGTGATAAACTACTACTATCAATGCATTATAATATATGTAGTTAATTTTAAATTTATTATAATAATTTAACTGAAAATTTTTTTTCTTAAACATTTTTTTGTATAAATAAAAATGAAATTTGATAATCGAAATTGTATTTAAAAAAATAAGGAATAAATAAATTGTTATTGCGCGATTTGGATCATGAACGCGTTTATTAAATGGGAAAAAGAAGCGAATGGAAAAGAGCAAACAGAGCAATTGGATAATAAGAGTTAATAAAAGGCTGCATATGAGAAGTAAAAATAAAAAGCATTTGTGATTTTTACTAAAAGGAAAATGCGAGCGGAATTTGAGCAGAGCTTAAGGAAAAGAAAAACGAAGAACAACAAAAAAAATTGAAAACAAGCCTTCTTTTGGGAATAGATGCCCAAAATTATAGGATGTCATAGCCGGCTAACAATAATCGTTGCCTAAAATACAGGATAAGCAGTATTTTAAAATTAAAATTAAAATTAAAACAGACACCCGTTCACGGCAGCGATTCTTCAAACGTTAGCTGTAAACAGGCACTATAGTGTGTCTGAATTTTTCAAAGAAAAATTGTATGCATTTTTTTTCTTCATCGCCGTAAAAACAAAAACTAAGCACTTAAGTGTTAGTTTAAAACACCATCTAATGTACTTTTTTTTGTATTTTTTTTCTGGAACAAAATTTCAATGCGTTATGACATGCAGGATGCTGGAAAGTGAGTGAGGATAGGGGAAAATTCAGGCACATCCGCACCGCGAGACGACCATCCCAGGAATCTTGGATACCAGCACTTCCTTGTTTTCATTGAAATAGACCATCAAAATTGGTGCCATTTGTGTTGGATAACAGCAAGGACCGATGTTGCCACGCGGGTTTGACTGTTGTACAAGATGAGTATGCAAATAACGTTGCAAATGTCGAAATGGGCATTCTCCGGAACAATAATATGCAAGATACTTTTTGGGCGCAATTACCCAATCCCAACCAAAACTTTCAAAATCAATCACCAACGGAAAACGGCAACAGCGTGTTTCATTATCACGCTCTCCGCAATTCATCCTTGGTATTTCTCGCTTTCGACGATGTGCCTTCATATCGCGTACAGCTACATTTAAATATGTTGTCTAAAAAAACAATTTCATATTAATTATTTTTCATTGTTTTAAATAAATCTGTTTTGCATATTATATGCACAGCATACATGTCAATTACGGTTGCTGAAAGTGCATACTGGAAAAAGAAATTTCTTAACCATACGAATAGCAAAGTTACTGACAGGCATCAATTGGTGCATTATCATTAAGCAAATATTTGAACAGTATCGTGATTTGCATATATAGATAAAAAACGTACAGTTTCACAAGAATTTCATGCTTACATCGTGCCATTTTGTACAGCTGATTTTAACTGTCAATAAAATATTTTCTAAAATCAAGAAGCAATCATCCATGACATGTACGTCAAAAGTTATCACCTGTGCAAACTGAAACCAATATGTACTTTATAATGACAAGTTAAGTGAAAAAATTTTATCGTACAATCTGAACTGATTATAAATTAAATTGACCAAATATTGAATCTACTTTGAAACTGTTAATTAATTATCAATTCTAAACGGAAAATTACTGAAAATTAATCAAATACAAACAAACAAGCAAAGCCATGCTATAAAAAGCAAGTTCAACCAAGCTCTGAAACACAAAATTCAAACTTTATTTTAATGAAAATAATAAATATTTAATAAAAATGCAATATACTAAACTGTATTTAGTTTGTTACATGTTGCAGTATATTTGTAGCTTTCATTTGGAAATGATGCAAGCGCTATATAACATTGCTGAATTGTTGAAACTTAGAGGTTCAATTTTTTTTCTTTTAATGATATACAATATTAAAACGGTTTAATTATTTAATGTTATTATTAAAAAATAATAAAGTCCATTTGAAAAAATTAACAATTTGGAATCCAGTTGAAAAAATTTTTGCTCCTTTCTCTCATGTGGAAGCCTTGGGTACTATGGTCAACTAAAAATAGTAGTAATTGAAATTTTACAATGCTGATTTACAAAAAAGACTATTTCTTAAAGCTTTAACTTTACTCCAAATTTAATCACTCCCTTTTCATTTAAATGAAATATAAGAATGAAATGTAATATAATATAATATAATATAATTAATAAATCCAACGTATTCATTCCTGCTTTCACATATGAAACTACATTGAAAATTACCAAATCGTAACAATTCCAATTTAAGCAAGATCAAAGCTGATTTATTAATGCATTGTAAAACTTCATTGTAAAAATAATTTCTGCTTCTAATTTTATATATGTGAGCAATATATTTACTTTTTTTATAAAATGTTTTGCTATTGGTTACTATTTGCTAAATTTACTGTAAATTCTAAACGTTCTTCTGCACACATATGTATATTTTTATTTATTTATTCATAATTTTTTCATCTAATATCATAAATATTAAAACTGTTTCTGATATGCTATACCTTATTTGCGTATTACCTTTTCGTTCTAAAAACAATATAAAGTTAATAAGGTGATAAAATTATTCGTCAACTTGTCGCAGTCGTTATAAAAAATTCACTATTTTTTATTGTAAAGTTTAACATTTTTATATCAAATCAAGTACGTATATTCATGGAGTAGATGTAATATTGTACTTATAAAGAAATTACTATAAGAATATTATTTCCGTTTTTACGGTAAATTTATGCAAAAAGGCAATTTATTTAAATAGAAATTATTCAATTACTGGTTGCTTTTAAAATTCGACTTACGTATTTATCAGCATCTGTGATTTTTACTGGTGGTGGAAAAGTCAAACTGATGTTATTGTTCACAGTTTGTATTAGCAAACCATAATTTCGTTCTGGCTTTGAAAACCACAGTCGAACGCTAGATGTTATGTCAATTTTATCCCAGTGGCCTTTGAAACGTCCATGCCGTTTGAATTCCTTAATTTTAATCAATCTTTTCTAAAAACAGTATCATGCATCATTGTTTTGTTTTTATTGCTATAAACGGTTTGTTTTTTGAATATATTACATCACCACTGGCGTCGTTGTATTGGTATATTATAATTTTTGCTGGGTTAGTATCACTGCTGATTTGATCAGAGCGTACATAGAAATGCAGCTGAGCACTTTCGATGAAATTACTCTGAGTTTCTTGTGAAATTTGGAAGTACACCATGTCATCATCAATTTCATTGAACTTCAGAGATTCAGTTGCTAGAACAATATTCATTTCAAATTATGCATTTTTTAATGTGTTAATAAACTTTACCGTTTTTTCTGTAAATGTAATATAAATAACTGCTCAACTGTATCAATCTCTATCATTACCCCTTATCATAAGAAATCATTTTTAATTTATTTAGTTTTTTTCAGGATTTATCAGTGAACTTTAATCATCGACATTGGAAGATATAATTCTTAGCAATATTCAATACATTGCAAGTATAAAACCAAAATATCATTTAATGCACATATATGTTTAATAAATTATATGATACTTATGCTTTTACAGAAGCATTACTTCCTTATGGAATTTTAGGAAAAAGTTCTTAGGATTTTTCTGCTTAAAAAATATTAACCATTTTTGTTAAATAAAAATTACCAAGAGTGTAATGAAACAAAATAACATTTTTTTCAATTTCATAAAAATTGAAACCATTTATATCAATGAAAATACATTTGTTTATTTATTTACATTACAACCTTGATAAAATTTACATTTGTTAATATTCCAGTTTTATTTAAATTAAATTAATTTCAGTTTGTTAATAATGTGTTCATCAATTTCCATCAAAGCTTCAAGAAGATTAATGCATGCACATCATTAATGACAAGTTTAACATCAAAATGACAATAATAAGTAGTTTAACTAACAAAGTTGGAAAATTTTCGTGAAAAGTCAGTTTTACTTTGGTGACAGCTGAAAAATGAAATTTAAACCGCAATACGAAATTTAAAATAATGACAATCGAATTAAATAAATAAAATTATTTCATACAATATTATAAATTTCTTAGAAAAAATAATAAAAAGTTGAAAAAAAAGTTTTTTTTTTGAATTTTAAAAAATTTGTTTATTTTTAAATATGTTTGTTGATTTATTTTGTTGCCAATAATCAACATGTCCTTATTTGATTTACTATAATTATCAGCTTTATAATTAGGACGTTGGCATAATTTTGATGTATGAGGTCGGTCAGCTATCAGAAAAGTGATTGTAGTATGTTGTTTTTTATTCTTATTAATGACATATGAAATTGTAATCATTACAAGAATTATGAATAAAATGTAAAAATAAACAACAACCTGCTCATTTTTTTTGCTTTAAAATGTAATTTTAAAAACTTCATCTTAATATTAAAGTATATATTTATATGCTATTTAATCACAACAACGTCATCAACTGGATGGATGATGGATTTAAATTTAAAAAAGGACTAGTTGTCTATTTATGGAAATTATCGTTATCGTTTAAAAGATTGGAAAAATGAAAATTACATGAGAAAATGATTGGTAAAAAAGAAATTGGATAATGCAAATTCCGTCTGCGGCATACTGTCTACAAAAATTGGCACATAACTATCAGACAGAATAAGACAATAGCCAATAGCAATGGGAAAGCTTGGATAACTGCTTTACTATGTAATCGAACGCAGGGTCAACTTTTGTCTTTTGAAAATGGTCAGTTGTGACGAATTATTCGAATTCGCTTGGACGCTTCTTCTTTTCTGTATTCTAGCACCTTCACGCAAAAATAAATTTCTAGACAATACAGAATCAGCTGATCTACGCCGCCATCTTGTTATGTAATTAATTGTTTCTGTAATCACAGGCTGCCGACAGAATTGGCTACATGCATTTTATTGTGACGGTCAACGCCAAGCCACTTTGCATGGCATCCAGACTTGTTGCATAATGAATTATTTTCTCACCTAATCTCAGCCTACCTTGCTACTGACTGATTGTAACCATTATCAGTTGTTTGTTTCATGCTAACCTTTACAATTACTTCCATTTACATCAATACAACATATACTTATACTTATC
>NW_003526943.1:0-815 GCF_000181795.1 Trichinella spiralis | reverse complement strand
GTTCTTGACATTTGTCTTAACAATATTTTATTGCTATTTTTTTTCTCAACATAATAGATTTCTTATAATGTGCTCTAATGTACAGGTAGGTAAAACGAAAAAACATGAATTTGCATTTTGATGCATAAATTGAGAATTGAGCAGAATTTAAGGATAATAATTTTTTTACTAGTAGATGCTGATGTGAAGATGATGTTAAAATTAACTGCAGCCTCTTTTTGGGGTGCTGAGTAGAGTTCCTTAGTATAACTGTATCAATTTTGATACACTGAGCTTTAACGGAAACTGCGCATCCTGTTTACTACCCTCAACGTACTCAGAATCGCTTGCCCAATCCCGTATTAATTTTCTGAGAAAAATCATTTAGGATGTCTAATGAATTATTGTCAGATGCAATCAATAACATTTCTAAAAGTTTTGCACCATCGCTGATATTTAATACTAAGATCGCGTCCTCACTTCACTTCTAGTAGTTGCTGTAGTTTGGTAGTTGCTGCCCCATGCACCTGTCAATAATTAAACGTTGAAATCCCAAATATTTTAAAAAATTACAACATGAATATGGGTGGCATAGACCTGAACAACCTGCTTGCTGCTCTATACCGCATCGAACACAAAAGTCGAAAAATGGACCCGTCGGATTTTCTTTTGGATCATCAAGCACTGCCATGACAAATGCATGGCCAACTGTATAAAGAGGGACAGAAAGAGATGCCCTGAAACATGCAACAGGGCACATTTGGGACCTTACTAAGCTTTACTTGCCCAAGTTTAGTCCCGTCCCTTGTGTCTTGTGACATGCCTACTGCAAACTT
>NW_003526942.1:129991-138288 GCF_000181795.1 Trichinella spiralis | reverse complement strand
ATAAAATTGCCGCAGGAAAGGTTAAGGAGTTTTTTTTTTTTCTCGATTGCAGGACAGAGCGACTGTAGTTTGAGAATGATTTTTCGTCGGTTTTGAATTTGGCTGAAAAATGCACCAAATTTATTAAAATAATATATTATTTACATGCGGTATTGAAAATTGAATACTTATAAAATTTTTCTCATCCAATTTGTATTGCATCTCAATTTTAGCGCATCATCTTAGTGATATGCGTTACGTATATATATAATTATTAAGTAAATTTATCTGCATATCATGTAATAAGAAATACATTTTCAAATAAGAAAAGTTTTAATTATGTTAAATTTGAATTTTATATTAATCTGAAAACAAATTATATGGAACGTGAAAAATTATTCTATGAAAAGTACCGTAAAGCTCGGATCAAATGTGTTGTCCATTACAGTTCAGCAACCGTCTTCTGCCAATTTTGCAATGAAACTGATGAAAATATTAACACTGAAGTGGCTGCTCTTCAAACGGTACAAAAGTTTTAAAGTATTTTAAAGTGAAATTCAGTGACTTATATTTTAAATTTTACGTTCAAAAATCCATATAAATAATATTGTATAATAAATAATATTTTTTATTTCAGGAAATATTTTTAATATAAATCATTCTTAATGAAATAATATGTCACGATTATTATTGCCACAATGTTTGATTTTTGACTGTGCGTTGTGAAAATTTTTTTCATTAACTGTCATTCTTTACGTGTCTTTTGCTTTTCAATTTTACATCTTAGACTCCGTTGGCTGTGCATTACCTATACACAAAGCCGATGGCTACTTTTTCACAGCTACTGTTATGTTTTCAATGAAGTTTTATTATTGAGATAAATAAAGCTGATGTTTGCTGAGTGTTGTTGCTAATGTTTGCTGCAGTTTAAAATTGAAACGCATTTACAAATAATTTACGCCTATGCAGCATTTTCTGCTCATCATAGCACGGTTAATATATTTGAATTTTCTGCAATAAATAAATTTGCATAGTCTCATTTTAGAACAGTGCCAAAGGAACAAGCACGCGCTTATTACTGCTTTGTGCTTGTAATTGTAGAAAAGTTGATATAAAATTGTTATCATACTTTGCCGCTTGTAACTTCAGCGCTAAACAAATTTCCTTTCTCAAAACAGCACATTTTTCATTATTCATTAATCATTATTACTAGAAATCTTTTGTGTTGGATGCCATGGAATTCACATTTAACTTACGACAAATTCGTGAAATATGCATACACATTCTTCTGACGATGAAAACTGTGAATATGATGATTTTTATGAATACCTGGAAAATGCAGCTGACATAAAAAAATGAATTTGTTGTTAAAGTAGGTAATGTGGTGAAAAAAGTACGCAAAATTGTTGCTTCCTTTATGCAATTACCAGTCAAAAATGATTGTCTTCAAAAGATGTGCGATGTGATGATGGACAGTCGCGTCAGATGGAATTCCATGTTGACAATGTTGCGAAGGTTTCTGGAGATGAAGGATTGCGTTAAAAGTGCTTTGAAAAGTTTGTCAGACGTTGATAACTTCCTGTCTGAAACGGAACTAACCTTAATATCCGACATCGTGAATGCTTTGGAGCCAGTTGCAGTGTTCGTCAATGCGCTTGGAAGAAAAGATTGTTCTCTAGCAACAGCCGAAACTGTTCTTGAATTTTTGTTGTGAAATCTTAAAGAGCAAAGGAGCGACATTGCCAAAAAGTTCTTCAATGCGATGAAGAATAGAATAAAATAGAATAGAAGAAACTAAAAACTCATCTCTGTGCAGCTTATTGTGTACCTTGATAATCCTTCAAGCTACGTTTCCTCATCAAGTTCAAACTGCATACTTAACCAGACTAAATAAACGAGACATGAAGGCTACTGCAAAGGATCTGTTTGATAGGATGTTCAAAATTCAGGTAGAGGAAACAAAAGATATTAACGGAAATGGTGATAATAGCGAAAAAATGCGATCATGATATAAGTAAAGGTGTGGCGGATCAACTCGATACATTGATCAGAAGAAGAATGTATTTTAAATGTGACTTGATGGATAGTTGTCATCAGGCAAAGATATCATAAAAATTATCAAGAACAAAATGACTGTCTTCGAAGCCGTTGGACAACGTCCAAAGACACTACAAAAGTTATATGATGCACTTATAAATGTACCACCGGCATCCTGTGAGGCTGACCGTAGTTTTAGCGGAGCTGGACTTTTCGTTACAAAATTACGATTGTCGTTGAAAGACGAAACGATTGATACGCTTTGTTTACTACGTTCATATCTTATGAAAAGCTAAAATAAAAAGAGTAACTCATTTAGCTAAATGAATTTAGTTGACCGAAGTATTCGATTAATTGCGATTTATAAACTGTATTGTTCATTATTCGAAAATTTTCAAATGAACGAATAAAAACCATGCCCTATTTGTTACAAAGTTTATTTTGAAAATGAAGTACTGCAATATTTCATGTTCAAACAATAAAACATTTTCACGATCACGTGAGCACATGAAATATACTGTTAGGAGAATACTTCTCTTAAAATGAAAAATTATTTCAGATTTCAAACGATGTGATGACAGGTTGCTGGCGGAAAGTGTTTGGAACAGAAAAAAGCAATACGAGATGCACATGCTAATGCAAAAACAAAAAGACCAACAAATACAGAATCTTCATGTCCCCGTTCAGTACATCCCAGGCAGATTCAATTTTCCAGGAGATGTTCAATGGACACTGACTGCCACTTTCAAAAAAAATGCTGTCCAACATGTATTGGCCGGAGATGCTTAATATTACCAGGTGAATATGACAATTTTTTCAAAGCTGCATCATTTGCGTTAAATCCCTACTCTTTAATTTCCAATATTAGTGACAAAAGTGGGCTCGTGTCCAAAAATTACAGTGTCGGGTGAACCAAAACAACGTCAACATCGACGCTACAATGATGGCCATAGATGAAATGTTGCAGCTTACCGTTAGGAAAAGCATTCCTCTTTCCTTCGTGAATAAAACTTGTTGAATGCTAAAAATGATAAACTTTTTCATATTATCACAAATACTGCTATTATTACTATTATTATTGCTTTTGTTGTTATAAAAATCATAAATAAATAAAAATATATTAGTGAGTCATACATGAAAACAAATCTATCAATCTAAGTAAATTCTTTCAGTTTCCAATTTGTTCGGCATATAATAATAAGAGTGCATTTCATTTTCAGATATTTGATCAATCTCATGACCAGCATATTCTCCAGCTACTTTCAACGGCTCACTGTTCTGATTGACCACTGCATTCAGTTCTTCGAGAATGGCTTTCTCTTCTTCATTCAATGCAGCTAGCAATGGTTCTTTCTCGGTCAGAAAAATTTCTCGCTTCTTTTTCAAAATCTCGTGATGCGCTCTTAGTTTGTCTTCTTTGATCATCTCCACTTTGCGCCGAATCTGAAAACAACATTTACAAATTAGTTTTCAAAGAAATATTACAAAAACATCTGCAGCATACAATATACTCTATCCACCCTTTCCGAGTAAAAAGTGGCAAATCTTCGTTTAAAGGTGGAGCGTAATATGCAATCTTTAGTTGATTGAGTACATTTTCAAAAGATTCATTGTCTTGTTCCCGTAACAGTCTAAGCAACTTTCGGCGATGGTTTATTGAGATATAGATAGACTGCCGCAACCATCCAGGCTTCTACAATAATTATACTCCTCCATAAAGTAAATTAATGCAAAATACCATTTAAATCTACAATGCGCATATTTCAAAATTTCCAGTAAACATTTTAACAAGTTTTTCAATCAATCCTATAAACTTTTCAACTTAATATCCATCTTAGATAAAGCAATCACCACCTTCCTTATAGAGGGAACATTTTTCTAAGGCTTTTCCAAAATTTTGCTGTACCACCTTACTTGATCCGTTGAAGTTATGTTTGTCTGCATGTCAATCAGAATAATTCAAATTTTTGTACTGCAAAGTTGAAAGATGTACGTCTGCTATAAAACAATATTTTAAAATGCTTACTAAAATTTGTGTCAATTTATCTTATTACAAATGATCATCACCGCGACAGATACAACTATACAAAGTATACTTTGAAATATCAAATTCTCATCAAAATATTTCCAATAAAAAGATATCATATCGAAAAAAGGCGTTACTTTTGAATAACGGAACAATTTCATTCCACATTTCAGCTTTGCAAGCTGCAACGCTCTAATAAAAGCTGTAAAACAGCAATTCAATTTGATTTATGACAGTTTCTGAAAGTTGGAAATTTTAAACATGTCGGCAGCTGATCTTTAGTTATCATAAATTTAAAAGCTGATTTCCAACCCGTAGTACTTTTGAAAAACAACATCGCAAAATGTAAAACAAAGCCATCTAGTTTCTTTCATGCTTTTTGATTTACTACCGTTACAACAAAATGAACAGTTTGCAACTTTTCAAATTAAAACAGCTGTTCAGTATAGCATGTGAACATGAAATTTCCGCCAAAATTGGCTTCTTTCCAACTTTCAATAAACAAGTGCAATTATCAACTGCGATTAACATTTCAAATCTGCTTATGTAATGAAACTCAATAGCCCAGCAAACAATGAGCAAAATGCCGCTCCTATTCAATAAATAATTCAAATCAGAAAGACCTTGTTATTTTAGGCGAAAAATTTCACAGCGCATGCGGTGCTTTTGTGAAATATTTAATTTGTCACCGCTATTCATAAAAAATATTTAGAAATATAAAAGATAACAGAAACAACAGTAAACTGCTCATTGAAGGACTAAACTCACACACCGGCAGATTGCATTTCGTTTATCATAGCTAATAAAGATGATATGTGCATTCATCTGTTACAACCGAATTTTATATTGTATTGTCTTGTATGGTATTAATTTTTTACTCATTAGGTAGACAATATAAGTAACTGTATCATCAAATAAAAAATGCACGCAGCCTACAGAACAAATCATGATAAATAAAATTAAACCTGAACATTCTTAAATAACTGTAACATACATCTTTTCTCTTATAAAATAATAACAAAAACATTCAACTGATGAAAGGCATACAAAACGAACAACGTCTGTTGAAAGCTACCAGCACAAAAAATATAAAACTATTTCACACATCGTTCAGATCTATAAAATTAACTGATTTGCTATTAATTCCCTAAACAAATTATTCACAACGGCATTTTGTAACCAAAAAGCATAAACTCAATATTGAAAAAGTACTTAAAACCTGCAGAATTTCATAAATCTCATATTCATTATTTATGAAAAGTTTCAACAGATGTGAAAATTAATCTGGCAGACGTTAAATTATGTTAAACATATTACTTTACATGAGTAAAGTTACGGGGGCGATCAAATCTTAATTTTTTTCGTATGTATCTCTGTTTCAAGAACGCACATACATCTTTCTAAATTAAATTAAAATAAATTAATTGATTTATAAATTTCAGCACAATGTTAAACTGTATCGGCTTTGTGTATAGGTAATGCACAGCCAACGGAGTCTAAGATGTAAAATTGAAAAGCAAAAGACACGTAAAGAATGACAGTTAATGAAAAAAATTTTCACAACGCACTGTCAAAAATCAAACATTGTGGCAATAATAATCGTGACATATTATTTCATTAAGAATAATTTATATTAAAAATATTTCCTGAAATAAAAAATATTATTTATTATACAATATTATTTATATGGATTTTTGAACGTAAAATTTAAAATATAAGTCACTGAATTTCACTTTAAAATACTTTAAAACTTTTGTACCGTTTGAAGAGCAGCCACTTCAGTGTTAATATTTTCATCAGTTTCATTGCAAAATTGGCAGAAGACGGTTGCTGAACTGTAATGGACAACACATTTGATCCGAGCTTTACGGTACTTTTCATAGAATAATTTTTCACGTTCCATATAATTTGTTTTCAGATTAATATAAAATTTAAATTTAACATAATTAAAACTTTTCTTATTTGAAAATGTATTTCTTATTACATGATATGCGGATAAATTTACTTAATAATTATATATATACGTAACGCATATCACTAAGATGATGCGTTAAAATTGAGATGCAATACAAATTGATGAGAAAAATTTTATAAATATTCAATTTTCAATACCGCATGTAAATAATATATTATTTTAATAAACTTGTTGCATTTTTCAGTCGAATTCAAAATCCGACGAAGATCATTCTAAACTACAGTCGCTCTGTCTGCAAACGGAGAAAAAAAATAAAGCTTCGCTAAGCATTTCTGCGGCAGATTTTATCACGTGGGATGGAAAATCAGACAACAATATGGAAAGCGGTTTGAGAAACGCTATCAATTCAGATGCTAACATTCCTTCTATCGGTAAGCAATAATTATCATTACATTGATAGCAATTTTTCAAATTTTATTCATCTCTTACTGAAAAAAGTCGACATTTTTAAAAATTGCGAAAACTGAAATTACAGAAAAATACAAATTTTGTTAGATTAGACGAAGCTAGAAATTCTAATTTAAAATATTTTTTTAGCACGATCGGCGATGTTTGATCAGAAAAGTGATTGTCATCAAGTAAATATTATCGGCAATTTTAATAATTATAATGTGGCATGTGCCATGCCAAGAGGGCAAAGTTTGCAGCCGATCAATGCAAAAACACAGGAAAGTGAGAAGAATTCCAACTGCTGCCCCAGTTGTCTAGCATTCATCTGTCGCTGCTGCAATGCTGCCATCAAATTGCTGAAAAAATTAATCTGACAAGTGTCTTTTGATCACAATTCACGATGTGAAATTTAAAATAATATTTTTAATCTTATTTAATTTTAAAATAATCTTTTAATATTTTAATAAAATTGTTTATACTTTTTCTCATACTTATGTTAAAAAAATACTTTTATCATTTACATAGCCTATAATGTATTAATGTTTTATCTGTTGAAATCATCCATAAAAATAATAAATTATATTGAATGTTTGCATGGGCAAGTATGTTTCATTTATATTTCCATTGTCATTAATCCATATTTGAATAATTCATAATAATTTTAAAAATAGTTTCAAACTATTTTAGTAGAGTGATAAGTAAATTTCTTTGAAAATTCTTATTAACCCTGTTCAAAATTCCACACTTCAGTGAGCTCCAGACGCAAGCGCATGCTCCTCAACAGGCCGTGTGTTGAAGGCAGAGTAAGTGATGAGATATGGATCAACTCGCCGCTTGATCTTTTAGGTGAATTTTATCCAAAATATGCTTATCATCCAAAAAAGTTCAGTTAATTACACTCAGAACGCAAAGATGGGCAGAGCAATAATAATGCATAAATATATGCAGTACGAAAAGAATGAATGAAATATTGACAATAATAACGAATACATATGTGCAGTGCAATACAATACAATGTTTGCGACCGATAACGCAGATAACGATTATCAAGAACACGCAATGGACAACGTCTACCAGTTCACACAACACACAACGGAAGCGCACAAATTCTTGCAAATGCGGAGTGCTGTTTCTCGAGAAAATTATGCGCAAAAGATTTACCTGAGCCACCAGGTCTAAATTGCCTAGCTTGAGGCACAAAAAACCATTTATCAAGCAGTTGTACGCAAAACGCTGCCCACTGTTAATGGATACCAGCCCATTTTGCAAAACTGAATCTGCTGAGCTTCATCAGTGTTCTCAATTGCGTCACCATCTCTGAGGATCATCCTTCTTCATCAACAGCAGATCATCAACACAGATGTTCTCGAGAATTTCGTTCACAGTTTCAGGGAATTTGTTTTGGTATTTCCTTGCATGGTATCTTATGACACACATAACCAAGAATGGTGAACACGACAGTCCAAAACACAGCCTTTTGAAGCGGTTGACGTGAGGTATTTCTTGAACACCATGGTCCTTATAAAAAAATGGGCACACATCTATCTCTGTCTTGTTCGTTGAAGCCGATTTGTTAAAACATCTTAGAGATGTCAACCTGGCGGCGGAATGGATCAACTCGCCGCTTGATCTGTCAGGTGAATTTTTAAAGTTTACAGTGAATTTTTCAAAGTCTCAACTCAACAAAGTAAAACAAAAAACTTGTATAACATTTATTTGCTTCATTATTTAATTAGACAATAAGTGAGTTATTCCATTCTGTCCGTAGTTGTGCGTTATGCCCTGAAGGTACGTGATAACGTCTCTGTCGTTATACTTGCTCACATTTCAGCTATACGTTCATCACGTCCGTAATTTTTCAGCTCTGTGGTGACTGATGACCGGACCACC
>NW_003526942.1:125828-126552 GCF_000181795.1 Trichinella spiralis | reverse complement strand
GAAACGGCGAACAATATGGGACAAAGGGCATATTCGTGAACATCATGCGTAAAAATTAAAGTGAAATTTGCGAGCTAACGCGTAACGTTAGCATTAGTACCATTGGCAACCCGGGAATTTAAAAAGTGTTGTTACAACATCCCAGATTTTTTCAAACAGATTATTCAGTATCTTGACATTACACCCGGAAGTTAGCATCTAAATCTTGATAAATTTCAAGAGGAAATAAATTAATTTACAAACAGTCAGAGCGGATTTATATATCAGGAGGGAAATCGATAATAGACCGAAGAAGAAACAAGGAAGAAGATATGAAGGCTCCTGGCCACCGCTTATTTATAATAGTTTTTTATTCCATTGTATTGTATTATTTAATTTTTTCCTTTTTCGTTGTTTCCCCCATGTTAATGCCGCTCATCGTTGGATTATAAGATGTCCTAGTCTGTTGGTTAGTGAAAAATAAAAATCCCTATTTAAGATGTGAAAAGTATCGAATTTTAAGAATTCTTAGCATTGCTTATGATATAAAGTCAAAAAGTTACAATCAAATATAGAATAATGATAAAAATTGAATTTCGTAGATGCAATAATGAAAAAGTATAGCAGAACCACAAATCATATAATTAAATAAACAAAGAAACAATGAAAGCCGAAACTTCAAACCCACGATAAAATTTGGAATAATAATAACCTTTTATGATATTACGCCGAAGTATAAAGAGAA
>NW_003526942.1:106043-125818 GCF_000181795.1 Trichinella spiralis | reverse complement strand
GCTTTTGCCAGCTTAGGGGAAATTCAACTGCAGCACATGTTGGTTGTCTAGTGAAATTTCAGAAAATCCTTCGTGCTGAATGTTGACTTGACTCATGATAATCGCTGTACAACTTTCTTCACTGTCAAGCTAGTGAACAAGACTAGCTCTGTTACCATCGTAAAGAGTCATTACATGTCAAATTATGAAAACTGAAAATGACTTAGATAAACACGTTTATTTAACATCGCTTTGTTCAGTTATCTCTTCTTCAGGCTGTTCATTTGTTACTTCTATACTTTTGTAGAATAATGCAATTAGATAATAAAGATATTTAATTTGAAAAGAACAAGACCGTGAATTCCATTTTTCAATTATTTCACTCCTCAGTGCTTATCATTAGCTTGTGCTATTTTCCGTGTCGAAGGTTTGAGACGTGTTTCCGAATGATGGGAATAAATAATAATGATAAATATCTCAAAGCTTATTTGAGTTCGTATCTCAAAGAACCGATAAAAGCCAATACACAAAAGCAGATGCCACACGCTCAAGTGCACAAATCATAATGACAAATACGGGTTGTGAATAAACATACAAACAATGGCTTATTGTAGCATATTATTACTGCAATATTACAGGTTTAGTTAAGTAGAAAAGTAAATATTAAAAAAAAACATCTAAAAACAGTGAAAAAATTTTACCGTCAAATTGGTGACGTCACGGATCAAACACTAAAAGAGGTCAAAGGTTACGCAATGAATTGTTATGTAATTAAAAATTTGGACCAATGAAATGAAAAAAATTTTAGCTAATCAAAGCAGAACAATTTTAATCAATGAAAAGTTTAGGCGATAGAACCAATGCTATTACTCCGTAACTATGCAATGAGAAGCGATCCAATGAAAACTCGATGTTTTGCCAACGAATAGAACATTAGCACTGAAAATTTTACCAAGAGAGACTATCCTTTTGGATTTATTCACCAGGTACAAAAATGACGCAGACTTTGCTCTGCAAGCCAAAATAATAATTCCTCTAGCCTCTGTTCCAATAGACGGTTTAGAGCAGGTCGTAGACAACTTAGCAGGGCATATTCCAGACGAACTTCAACTACTACTCGACTGGTTTGAAGACAGTTACGTGGTCGTCAAAATCGTCGAGGTGGTGTAAGACGTCCATCAATGTTTCCAGTTGAGATGTGGTCAATGCATCGCTGAGTTGCCGTTGAAGACAATCGCATCAACAACTACGCAGAAGCTGCTCACCGCAGGTTGAAGGCGGAATTAGGCATGGCACATGCGACTATTTGGAAACTGATTGAAAGCTTGCGTAAGGTGCAGCACGCCGGGGATTTATTTTATGAACAACTGGTGGCCGGTCATCAGCCACCACAGAAGCTGAAAAAATTACGGGACGCTGATGAACGTATAGCTGAAATTGTGAGCAAGTATAACGACAGAGACGTTATCACGTACCTTCAGGGCATAACGCACAACTACGACAGAATGGAATAACTCACTTATTGTCTAATTAAATAATGAAGCAAATAAATGTTATTACAAGTTTTTTGTTTTACTTTGTTGAGTTGAGACTTTGAAAAATTCACTGTAAACTTTAAAAATTCACCTGACAGATCAAGCGGCGAGTTGATCCATTCCGCCGCCAGGTTGACATCTCTAAGATGTTTTAACAAATCGGCTTCAACGAACAAGACAGAGATAGATGTGTGCCCATTTTTTTATAAGGACCATGGTGTTCAAGAAATACCTCACGTCAACCGCTTCAAAAGGCTGTGTTTTGGACTGTCGTGTTCACCATTCTTGGTTATGTGTGTCATAAGATACCATGCAAGGAAATACCAAAACAAATTCCCTGAAACTGTGAACGAAATTCTCGAGAACATCTGTGTTGATGATCTGCTGTTGATGAAGAAGGATGATCCTCAGAGATGGTGACGCAATTGAGAACACTGATGAAGCTCAGCAGATTCAGTTTTGCAAAATGGGCTGGTATCCATTAACAGTGGGCAGCGTTTTGCGTACAACTGCTTGATAAATGGTTTTTTGTGCCTCAAGCTAGGCAATTTAGACCTGGTGGCTCAGGTAAATCTTTTGCGCATAATTTTCTCGAGAAACAGCACTCCGCATTTGCAAGAATTTGTGCGTTTCCGTTGTGTGTTGTGTGAACTGGTAGACGTTCTCCATTGCGTGTTCTTGATAATCGTTATCTGCGTTATCGGTCGCAAACATTATATTGTATTGCACTGCACATATGTATTCGTTATTATTGTCAATATTTCATTCATTCTTTTCGTACTGCATATATTTATGCATTATTATTGCTCTGCCCATCTTTGCGTTCTGAGTGTAATTAACTGAACTTTTTTGGATGATAAGCATATTTTGGATAAAATTCACCTAAAAGATCAAGCGGCGAGTTGATCCATATCTCATCACTTACTCTGCCTTCAACACACGGCCTGTTGAGGAACATGCGCTTGCGTCTGGAGCTCACTGAAGTGTGGAATTTTGAACAGGGTTAATAAGAATTTTCAAAGAAATTTACTTATCACTCTACTAAAATAGTTTGAAACTATTTTTAAAATTATTATGAATTATTCAAATATGGATTAATGACAATGGAAATATAAATGAAACATACTTGCCCATGCAAACATTCAATATAATTTATTATTTTTATGGATGATTTCAACAGATAAAACATTAATACATTATAGGCTATGTAAATGATAAAAGTATTTTTTTAACATAAGTATGAGAAAAAGTATAAACAATTTTATTAAAATATTAAAAGATTATTTTAAAATTAAATAAGATTAAAAATATTATTTTAAATTTCACATTGTGAATTGTGATCAAAAGACACTTGTCAGATTAATTTTTTCAGCAATTTGATGGCAGCATTGCAGCAGCGACAGATGAATGCTAGACAACTGGGGCAGCAGTTGGAATTCTTCTCACTTTCCTGTGTTTTTGCATTGATCGGCTGCAAACTTTGCCCTCTTGGCATGGCACATGCCACATTATAATCATTAAAATTGCCGATAATATTTACTTGATGACAATCACTTTTCCGATCAAACATCGCCGATCGTGCTAAAAAAATATTTTAAATTAGAATTTCTAGCTTCGTCTAATCTAACAAAATTTGTATTTTTCTGTAATTTCAGTTTTCGCAATTTTTAAAAATGTCGACTTTTTTCAGTAAGAGATGAATAAAATTTGAAAAATTGCTATCAATGTAATGATAATTATTGCTTACCGATAGAAAGAATGTTAGCATCTGAATTGATAGCGTTTCTCAAACCGCTTTCCATATTGTTGTCTGATTTTCCATCCCACGTGATAAAATCTGCCGCAGAAATGCTTAGCGAAGCTTTATTTTTTTTCTCCGATTGCAGACAGAGCGACTGTAGTTTAGAATGATCTTCGTCGGATTTTGAATTCGACTGAAAAATGCAACAAATTTATTAAAATAATATATTATTTACATGCGGTATTGAAAATTGAATACTTATAAAATTTTTCTCATCAATTTGTATTGCATCTCAATTTTAGCGCATCATCTTAGTGATATGCGTTACGTATATATATAATTATTAAGTAAATTTATCTGCATATCATGTAATAAGAAATACATTTTCAAATAAGAAAAGTTTTAATTATGTTAAATTTGAATTTTATATTAATCTGAAAACAAATTATATGGAACGTGAAAAATTATTCTATGAAAAGTACCGTAAAGCTCGGATCAAATGTGTTGTCCATTACAGTTCAGCAACCGTCTTCTGCCAATTTTGCAATGAAACTGATGAAAATATTAACACTGAAGTGGCTGCTCTTCAAACGGTACAAAAGTTTTAAAGTATTTTAAAGTGAAATTCAGTGACTTATATTTTAAATTTTACGTTCAAAAATCCATATAAATAATATTGTATAATAAATAATATTTTTTATTTCAGGAAATATTTTTAATATAAATCATTCTTAATGAAATAATATGTCACGATTATTATTGCCACAATGTTTGATTTTTGACTGTGCGTTGTGAAAATTTTTTTCATTAACTGTCATTCTTTACGTGTCTTTTGCTTTTCAATTTTACATCTTAGACTCCGTTGGCTGTGCATTACCAATACACAAAGCCGATGGCTACTTTTTCACAGCTGCTGTTATGTTTTCAATGAAGTTTTATTATTGAAATAAATAAAGCTGATTGGCGAGACGTGTTTCTCATTTGGTAGATTGATCAGACATTGAATATAAATAAACCAATATATTTGTAAATTTTATTCAGCTTGCTGCTTGAACTCTGTCATAGCGGCTCCAGCGAACCAGTGCTTTAAGCAAACAAGTGCATTTCAAATTATGCATAAAACAGCTGAAGACTAATGACCTGTGAGCCATGTGCAAATTGCAATATTCACCTGTTGCGTCATGCACTTCGAAACAATCTCGTGTTGTTGCTAATGTTTGCTGCAGTGAGAAATTGAAACGCATTTACATATAATTTACGCCTATGTAGCATTTTCTGTTCATCATAGCACGGTTAATATATTTGAATTTTCTGCAATAAATATATTTGCATAGTCTCATTTCAGAACAGTGCCAAAGGAACAAGCACGCGCTTATTACTGCTTTGAATCCAAAACCCATGTACTAAACGGTGAAAACAGCACAATAATCCCCTGACAACTGTATTTTAAACAAATGCGAACGTTTCATATTTGAAGTCACATCGCTAGAGTAATATAGAGAAAAGTATTCATAATTTTGGAATTTACTTTTTTCTCGTCACTTCAATAAACAACAAAAGACAATATTCAAATTTATAAAGCACCTTTCAATTCCGTCTTTTAGAATGGTTTGTTAAATTGAGATGAATTTGAATTCAAATAACAGAAAAGTTAATTAAAAATTTTATGCCGTTATTACGTTTCATAATAAAACAAATTAAATATGAAAAATATTAAAGAATGCTAATAATTTATAAATACATATATAATGAGTGAATTGAATAATTGAAAAAGAAAGTCATTTTGTTGATGAAATTTTCACTGTCTTATTGATGTCATTTTTAAATTTGTTTTCCTGAAGATCAATATATATGTGTTTCAATGTGACAATAGCGTTCAATTTGTAGAATTAAACTTTCATTTGTTCATTTTTGTTCAGCCAAAAGGGTCGCTCAGATAAACTGCTCTGTTCTTGCTTGAATGTCTGATTCAAAGGAAGCAGTGATCAAAGCCAGCGATGCTGCCGTCGCTTCAGAAGGCCGATATTTGCCGCCCTGTTGCGTTGGTGCACTCACTGTCAAGACGGATTTGGATTCTCTGGCGTCATGATCGGCCAGCTAAATTTGAAGAAAACTGGCTTAAAGGGATGAAGCGCCTTGAAATTGTAGCAACTCATTTTGATCTCATTAAAATGATCGTGAATATAATCGCTCCGTTGGAGAAGCCGACATAGCCGTTGCAACTAATTTATGAACATTTTTATTTATATGTTATTTGAAATATAAATTCATTTTCTATTCAATACCATTCCTAAACTGATAAATTTTGAAAAATTTTTCTTATGGAAAATGACAACTAAATTCAGATTTGAAAATTATTATGTATTATGTTAATTATTATGCACTCAAATAGAAAACGATTTATTATTAGTTATTAATAAAAGTGTCTAATCATTATGTAGAAAAGATAAAGGCAAATCAAAATCTGACTTGATTAAATGTTTGCATATGTTTACCATAACTTGCAGTAGAATTTAAAAGTAATTAAAACAGTCTTTCTTCATGAAATAGCAGCATTTAATTCTAATTTTACTGAAATATATATATAGCTGCAGAATTTTCTATTTATGTAAACTTCTAAACCATTTACGCATGGAGTTCATGCTATCATGCTTGCTGAGCAAGAATGTACTTAGAAATTTCAATTTAAATCATAGTTAAACAGCCAAATAATAATACGTATGATATTTTAACTTTTAATTAATTTTAATTTATCAAATAAATCAGTGAAATTGAAAGTAAATGTTTTGCAGAAATGAAATGCATGCTAACAAATAAATAATGAAAATTGATTTTTAATCTATAGTTCAATTCTTTTTGTTTATGAAGCAATTTACTTTAATTCAAACGTTATCAATGTATACATTATGTGAAAAACAGTATGCGCATTGCTCCAAAAATGATTGCCTGTGTAAGTTATCAAAAAAAGCTAAAGATTAGAGTAACTGCTATGAAAACTTACTATGAGATTTGTTTGCCACTGTTTCCACATATATTTATAAATATGCAAAAATCTTTAATCTCACACCTGTTATCTGAGCTGATGTCACGATGATTACAAGAAATTCTCATAAAGAATGATTATCAATAATTTATCAGCGGTCATGGGTGTAGACGTGACATTTCATAATAATGTTGTGCTGATGGCAAATGGTTTTCAACAATGATGCAAATTTTTCACTATCCCACATACTGATATATCAAAACCTGCTCCTGGATTTTCATTATTAAAATGATCAGCATTTAGCAATATAGTAGCATAATTTATTGCATTTTATTATTGCATTAATTTTAAAATGTGGTTTAAAGTTTAAAGTTTAAGGAATAAACACTAACTGTTTAAACATACATCATTCACTGCTTAATCACTTGCATATTTTTTATATAAACGGTGACATTCAACTGAGTACAACCGTTTCATTTCTAACATTAGATATTATATTTTATTATTAAATAATAAGTTCTATTCTTTTAGTTAAACATCTGTCGATATTTATAAATACGCTGAAGAAAATTCCAAAAATTCCCGCATTACAAGTTTCTTTTGAAAGTAAACAAAGAAAGGTATTTTGAAAAAAGCAAATCTTTTCTAATAGCTACTTTCCATGTATTATTAAAAGAATGTTTGCATCAGTTTAAGATTTACGGATTCCGTTGTACAAACTTTAATTCATTACATTGAAAAGCATTTCGAGGTAGAAATATGAATGAACATTTTGAAAATAAGGGAAATGATTGCGCGTATAATGCAGTATCATTTGAACCATCAAAACGAATTTCATTCAATGCACCATTTGCTACACGACAGAAATGTTGCATCCGCCTTACCAACAATGCTCAACATACAATTCAGTGGAGCGTAAAAACAACTGCACAGCGCCGACTATATATTGGTCAGAAATGTGGACTACTTCTTCCTTTCCACTCTTTGAAAATACCAATACATCTAATACCTTCTATCTGTAGTCCTGGGAATTTCGATCGCTTGACATTTACTATGGCTATTGTAGATGAACACCAGAATGTAGCAGTGCCTACATCGCAAAGACGAGAAACTATTTTGATTCATTATAATTTCTAAATATTCAATCCGGTGTACGTTTCTGATAAATTGTTTAACGTATAATGTGTTTATTTTGAAACGTTTAATAAATATTTGCAGTAAATTTTTGAATAATGCATATATTGCATTACTGACTCGTTGAAAACTCTTTCACTAATCAGATGATAATAACAAAACGTTAATTGTATTAAGTTTGTTAATTTAACTAAGTTAATTCGCTTAATAAGTAAATTCGTAATTAAGCTATTTAATAAGAATGTAATAAGTTTAATATAGACTAGGTAAACAATATCTTTAAATGATGATATATCACAATTTACGCATATAAACAGCAGAAATTATCATAATGCAAACATGTTACGCTTAATGTTAAAAATTGCCTATTATTGCTAATAGGTAGCAGTCCTTGCCTATTCTTGATAATAGCCAAATGGATTGACTAATATGAATAATTGGCAATATTTTTGCGTAATACTGAAAATAAGCAATGAGCATTTGCCTGATATTGAAACGACAGTTCACTACTGACGCTATATGTTGAAATGCTTTTATTAATGATGTATTGCTAGAGAATTTCAATGATAATCATTTCATTTCATTCAAAAAATGATAAATGATTAGGTTCAAACATGTTCAAAATAATTTGCATCTGAAAATGGCCTCATAATGAAATTTATATGAAAGCAGAAGGCAACTTCTTACCAATTTTTTAAAGTACTGATGGATAGAAAGGCTATTTATGAAGAAAAGCTCTGTGTTCTGATCAAAGAAAACGGACAGAATGCAACGATTTTTCTGACTTTGCAGCACGTTCAAATAATTATTGGCAGTATAGGAATCGAGTCAGTTGGTCCAAAATATATCCGTGATTATAATCAAAAATATAATATCATTAAAATAAGCTAATCAGATTGGTCGAGTATCATGAAATTAGATGCATTTCCCCTACTGAAGAAATGTTTTATGCTATCAATGTTGACAAAAACATTTCGAGAAGCACTGAATAAATAGACCAACGTCACAGCAGAAGCGAGCCATTTGCTTTTCCCATTTTGTGTAGAATGACACAAGAAGAAAATGAGAAAACTTTTAAAAAGCCTGGTTGTTAAACCAGTGATTATTACAATTGTGATGTCTCGAGCCCAGGTGACAATGTCTTTGATAAATTTTCAACCATGCCTGATGGTGATTATAAATATATCATAACTTATTTGAATCACTTTACGAAGTTCTGCATTTTAAATCCGTTAAAGGCAAAACGGGCAAAAGAAGTGGCAACGAAGATGCTCGAAATCTTTTTAATGTCCAGTGCTCCCAGCATTCTGTAATCCGACAACGGTCAGGAATTTTCAAATGCCATAATTGCCAAACTCAAGACATGTTGACTGGAGTTGAGGCTTATCTCGGGTAGACCCCAGCACCCTCAGAGCCATGGTGCGGTTGAATGCCTAAACGGCGTTCTGCAAGACAAATCGGCAATTTAGATGTGAGAAAAAGAAATACAAAAGATGATCAATGGAAATGAAACTTGTTCAATGACAAATTTATGTTATGTTCACGAAACAGCTGGACAAAGGTCACATTTGGCTAGTAGCCACCGCCTGGACTGGAGTCCTGCATTCTAGCATAATCGCTAGTTGATGTAGCCAAAACAGAAGAAGAAATTGAAGGATTTTTAGCATCTGAGAAAGAAGCGAATGAGAAAGAACGCTTGAGCAGTCACGAAGAAAAGTTTGAAGAAAATGAAAGTATTGTTGAGAAAATTTTGCCGCATAAGGATCAGACTTTAATGAAAGCATAAAAAGAAGCAGCGGCAGGGTAGTCTAGAGCAGTAGAAAAAGTGACACTACAAATTACGAAAATGATAAAACCGCTTCATATAGGTCACAATGCTACACTCAGAGTGCGAGATGTCGACCGTGGAGCTGTGAATCTGATAAATTTCCTAGTAGTCATCATGGCAGAATGCGAAGGAATATACAGTGTTGGCTGCAGAGAAGGAAAATTGTCATCCAAATTTACAGCTGCGAATTTACAAGTAATATCAAAAGATTTATTATCAAGTGATGAATCATCTGACCTTGAAATTCTTCTTAGGACTGCAGTAACTAAAGATACGAGATGCTAAGGATATGTGACGTGCATGCTCCTATCTGCCTGCTCATCTAGTCGAGGCGTTGCAGTAGAAAAATACTATTATGCAATTCTGATCTGAATCTGAATCTGAACACATTCAAAAATGTAAAAACTTCGCGTGATACATTTGTGCCTGACAATAAATATAAATATCATTGATGAAAAGATTTCAGCATACAGATTGGCTGGTGAACCGTTGTTTCAATATTAGGCAAATGCTCATTGTGTACTCTCAATATTATGCAAAAAATTGCCTATTATTCAAGCAATCTTTTCACATATTATCAATAGTAGGCAAGAGCAGCTGCTTATTAGAAATAATATGCAAAAGCTTGCCTACTATCAATAATAGGCAATTTTAGATATCAGGCGTAACAAATATACTACAACGCAAAGTAAAGATGAAAACTGAATTCTGTCTGGAATAGTTGTAATTAGTGGATGCTCTTCAAAATATGAAAGAGGAAAAAGCAAAACGTGTGTTAAAAAATGCAAAAAAGGAAAGTGCCTTTAGGTTTCTTGCAACCATCAGCTGCACTTTGTTATCAACAGAGGATTTCACTATTATGCATTAAGGTGCTTTTCCCCTTTACTAATTTGAATGCTATTCGTAGTGATGACGATGATTTTAGTCCAATGCAGTGAAGAATGAAAATTGCTATACACATCTTGAAGCAGAATTTATAATTTACATTGCACTGGGTGCACAAAAGTAAACATAATACTGAAGAAAAAAAGGATGACGTAACAAAAAAAATGCAACCTATCACTTGTACTGCAGTAAGAATTAGTGCGTGCTGCATGTATTATGCTCATTTTTTGAGTAATTCATGAATTCGTCAACTTTAAGAATCTTACTGACTGCATCACTATGATAACAAAAAATGACACTTTTGAAAATGGTAATATACACTCTAACACTTGAATTTTTTGTAAAGAGTTTGTCTAGTAACACATTTTGTATTAAATGTTTACATTTATTTGATTTGAATGATATTTTGAATTGAATGAATGGATTGAATGAAATTTAAATGATACTTACTGAAATATACTTTGAAAACATACCATGTCTATTTCACTGAAACATTTTATGAGTAGAAAAAATAACTATTTCATGTTCTTATAAAAATGCTTGGTTATATGAGTAACTGTCGCTGTAAAAATTAAAATCTTTTCAAGCGTCCAAAAGCTGATTTCAGCTCTAGCTATCCTTCCTAACGCAGTTATTACTGTTATTTGTCAAATATTCTGATTTAGTGGTGCAGCTTGCATCATTGCACTGCATTCAACCGCTGCATAACATTATTTATGTGACAGTCATAAGTAAATGTTTTGATTAAAGTTAAAGCAAATGCACCTAGCTTATTTTTAATACTGATTTCTTTGATAAAATTATTTCTCATTTTAACTTATTAAAATATAAAACTGTTTCCTTTCATTCAAAGTGTGTCTTAAAAAAATGACACATTTCAAAAAATTTTTTTAAATGTCGCGTAATTTAAAATAACGTATAGAAGCAAAACAATATGTTTTAAAAAGTGAATTATAGTATGGCGCTGAAAGCCAGTAGTTGTTTTGATTTAGGCCTAGATCATGCTGTCCGTGATACATGTACTTATTCTGATATAATGATCAATAAACATTCCTGAGTATCAGTAGCTGTTATGGCTGATGCTAAGTGTAAAGCGGTCAGGAAGGCAATTACAGATGGTATTAGCAGTGGGATCACACGTCCAGACAGAAACTAGCTAATGTTTCCCTGCCAATCACCTATAATATTCATTGCAGAGATGAATGTTGAGCTCTGATTCAAGTGAATGAAAAGCAACCTATATGACTGTAAGTCTTCATGAAATCACTGGGCTAGAGTAATGACCTTCTTTATTAATGATGACGTATTGGATTGACTCGCTGATCTCAGAATAAACGCAGGGCGCATATTTGAGGAATTTTGCTCATGTTTCTTTGAATGATATTCTAATTCAGAAAACGTCCCATCACTTCATACAACCTTCTAACAGCTGAGATCAGATTCGACTGAAACCATGACTGAGTTTGCTGATGAGCTACATTACTTGGCCTGCAAACTTAGTATAAATGAAACGTCTGTACAGGATAATTTTATTATGGGTTTTTGACCGCCGCAGCTATAATTATCGCATCCCACTCTCCAATTCACTAAGTTCGAAAACGCTGTCAAGTTTGCCTGACAGTATAAGGAATCAACTCGACTCTTTTCTTGTCCTCAAGTAGGGGATCTTCACGTGCACGATGATGAATTGTCAGCATTGAAGCCTGGTGATCAGGCTCAAACTAGAAACATTAATCATTGTTTTAGGAGATGGAGCTGTTGACTCTCCAGCAGCCATGTCATCAATTACCGCAGTAAAACACGCATATGTTGATCTTACGCCATGACAATCTGATATCCTGGATGAAATGATACCACCGGAAACCATGCCCTACAATAGTAGCGACCACGAAGCAACAGACATGACGCTGCTCCAAGCACTATTCAAAAGGGAGATGCTCATGCCAGTGGACAATCTATTTCATGTCCCTCAGTCAATGGTGTACATCAGGTCACACCTAAGGAATCTACACAAGAAAATGAAAGATGTTCACGATAGAATAAAACAACAAGCGATGAGAGAACAAGGTAGATGACAGGAATATTATAACAAAAAAGGAAGTGAGCAAAATTTTGAGGTTGGAGAGAAAGTGTAACTTTTAAAACCACAGAATAACAAAATTAGTAAACGCTAGGAAGGACTGTACACTGTAGTAAAGAAAAACGAAGTCAGCGGATACAGAATAAGATCTGAAAAAATCCCCTAACGACGCGTTGTTATACATCACAACAGACTAATGCTATACACTGAACAACTCCTGGATGGACAGCAACTACAAATAAAACATGAGAAATGACACTACCAGACAAGAAAACTGTATTATATAGCAAGCAGTGGTGATGAATTTTATGAAGCATAAACTACAAAAGTGAATAGCGTACAACGCAGTTGTTCGCGGAAGAGATGAAGTAGAAGTGAAAATTGATAACGCGTCCTTATATACATGCGAAAATGACGTCACAGCGTCACGCTCTGTCGCTCAGCTCTATCGTGGGCTAGAGCTTCCGCCTAACTTGACGAAGACTAAAGGTCAGGAGAATGCTTTTCCCAACAAGTGGCAATACCCATAGTACGTGGTACCCCACTACAAAGTATTACTTGGCAACAACAGCCAAATACACACGAAACAGAACTTGTAAAACAACGTTCAATATGACGTTCATGTAACATTGTTCGAGGTGACGAAGACCGTCCAAACATCTAGAAGACTACGTAATATACACAACAGATGCAGTCCAAAGAGGACTGACTCTTCATGGAAAGGAGCAGTATAACAGCCAGACGGTAACACAGAATGGACAATCAAATGAGAAACCATACTGTGGAAAAGGAGATGAGGCGTGGTGAGTAGTTGTCTTGACATTTGCTTAGTTCCCGTTGTCAGTATTACACACGACTATTTTGATTCAGTAACCAACAAACTGTGCTGATCACAATAGTTGTTATGGATGAAGATAACCGTAAATTGGCTAAGAACACCGCTATAACTGCTTCCAATTGATCTTTTACCATTTAATGTTATTGTTAATTGTGAAAAACAAAAAGAACAATGTTAAATACTATTTAATGTAAAAGTAATAAAATTAACTATTTTAAAAATGTATGAGGTGAAAGAAATTCAAGATATTATTTTTGAAATTTGTGATCATGAAAATAATGATAAAAACAACAAACTGTCCTGTTAAATAAGAAAATAAGTAGAGGCAATCGAAGCAACGCAAATGAATAGAAACTGAACATGTTCAGTAAAATACGGAAATTATGAAAGTAGGGTACCGTTATCATGAAATCAGTCTGAGGGTATCTGACCAATCACAACGAAAGAAATTTCACTAATGGCCATTACATATATGGGTTTCTTAATAAGCTTCACAATCTTGGTGTCGTGGTATAAAAAGAAAAATATTATGAAGACCTCATTTAAGACAAATTTAACATTTTTATTCAATGATTTTTTATTTCAAGTAAAAATTATTCACCTTCTGTAATTAATTTTCAAGTTCATAAGTTGTCAAAATTACAGTAGGTTTGTTTAGTGTTGCCATATCTTACTATACAGTTGGTAGAGATGAGCGTTACCTATTTATTTGTTAACCTTGATAAAATAATATCTTTTTTTATTTTCTAGAAACGTCAACGTCAGCTATGGATGCAAAAGGTAAAGGAGATGCTCGAGATGTCTTTAACTTGATAGACTGTGGTAAGGAAGATGAGCTGGCTAATTGTGTCAACGTAAGTCATGTTAATACTTTCAAATTTATTTAAGAATATCTTTTGTTAGCCAAGCAAGTATATTTTGAAGGATAGAAAAAAATTTTACACTTGTTAACCTTAATAGCTTTCAATAACTATTTAAATATCCTTACACATTATAGCATCGACAGTGCTTTTGTTTAATTTTGTCTTTATTTTTTACATACGTTTTTATGCATTTATATAACATTTTAATAATTTTCCACAATTCACAAGTTTCGATTTACGTAGTATTAATTTGAAAACTTCAAATTAGAAAAATCCATCTGTTTTGGATTCCGAGAATGTGAATAGATTTACAGTTGCTCAGTACGCCATACTAAGAAAGAAATGGAAGCCAATTTTAAAATGGCTTCCTAAAATTGAGTATCGTTTGAAAGAGACAATACTCATTGCTGTTCTTGGTTCTGAAGTGAAAGTTGTTGCTGCACTACTCAAGGACAGGTAAGAAATTATAAATGCAGCAGTAAAGTTAGCTGATTAAAACGTTTCATTTAACATTAATCTTTTTGAATGTTTAATAAAATGAGTACATTCAATTATCATAATATGATGATATATTATAATTCACATTTTTAATACATAATGATTAATTCGCTGAAGTTTTTGTTACTACTTTTCAGCTTGATGTGATGCACATATATAGTTATTTTATGTAGTTTTCTCTTAGAATCAAGTGAAAATAAAACTTTTTTACTAATGAACAAATTAATCTATAGTGATTAAATGATGTGCAAGTTATGTTAAACTGTACCATCTGATATGGAAATTTAAGAAATTTAATGATGCAGTGTATTGTACAATGTCATTAACTTTTATTTTAAATAAAATATTTAAATATGTGGAATTTTGTATTACATAATATTTATTAAGGCATGAAAAGGCGTGCCTTTAAATTTATTTATAATTTATCAATTTACGTCACATTTTTTTATTACTGGTACATTTACCTTAAAATCCAGTTTACTATTTTTTGAATCACTGTCAAATGTTAATGAAAAATTTTAATTTCAAATATTGTAAGAAATATTAGCATGTAATTCAAAATATATTATAAAATCAGAAAGCAAACTGTTTTGCTTTTGTTAACTTCTGGGTTTACTATGATTATTTATATTTTTTATCTTTAGACGATATGATGCGAATTCTGAATTACCTGTACTTTTCCCAAATCATCTAACACCAATAATGGTAGCAGCTCAAATGGGAAACTACAAAATGATAAAATTATTTGTTGAAATGGGTTATACAGTTCCCATACCTCACCGAGCAGGATGTAATTTTTGTTATCAGTATGTACTTCATGGATTTTTAGATAACGATTCATTTATTTTCAGGCATTTGCAATGAATGTGAGATGGAGAAAAACCATAAGGATGATGTCAGCATTACTTTACTGCGACTAGATAGTTACAAAGCATTGTGCAACCCTGCGTATTTGCTTCAGGACATCTTTCCAGATCCTATCATTGAATCATTCATGCTTTGTCGTGAAATGGACAAATGCATGGATTGTGAACCATATTATAAGGCAATTATACTCTAATCTTGAAAGCAAACTTTACATTTAATAATATTATCTTTTGGAAAAGCAATAAATGCAGTGAAACAAATTGTATTAAAATTGCTTATTTAGGACACGTACAATAAGTTAAAAGAAAATTTACGTCGTCTCCCAACTGCGCTTATTCTGTGCTGCCAAACAGAAGAGGAAGCAGCGGTTTTGCTTAAGGAAAGTCAAGGCGCTCCAGTTGGATCACTGACTGCTTTTCCTCGAGTATCTGTTGCTATTGACACAGATCAAAAAGATGTAAAGAAATCAAAATAAGTTTTTCAGCATGTCTAGGTTTACTCATACTTTTTCATATTTTTAGTTTTTGAGTGATCCCCGTTGTCTAACCGTACTGAAAAAGAAATTTAAAGGTGAATGGGCTGACTGGAATGGGATAAGCAATTCAGAAAAAGTTGCTAGAATTGTTGTGCATACCGTCGGTTATCCGATAACAAGCTTGGTGAACGTGCTCACTAATGGAAAAGTCTTTAAATCTTACTCAACTCCAGTTGCAAGGTATGTCACTCAATATTAAAAAGTCAATAAACCTACTGTAAAACTCGTTCACATTATAGTAAATAAATTGATGTAAATAATAATTTATGCATAATTAAAAATATTTATCAATTTTAGATTTATTTCTTTTGCTACGTCATATGTTATATTTTTGATGTGTCTGGTAGCGTTCACGCAGTACAAAGAAAGACGAGACCTCCGCGGTGCACCAGACAACCGTACAACTGAACAATTAAATTTGTCTTACAGTAAATACAATGATAAATTTAATTTTGTGTTATAGTTTTCAAAACAATTATTATTTGCTACGTATGGATTTTTTTGTTTTCCTGGTTCACAATTTCATGGACAGATGTCATTCAACTGGGCTTTAGACGATTTTTATACTCTTGGTGGCGTTGGTACGTTTGCTGAATTAGGAAATGTTTTCAATTTAAATTTGAATATAATATTGTCAGAAATATTGCACCATTGAAAAAACAATATGTTCTAGGTATGATCTAATTCTGATGAGCATGTATCTGCTAGCTTTCAATGCATTCATGAACTCTTGGTTAGAAGTTAAACACCACGGTCAACGTTATGCACACAGAGTTCATTGGGATCCATACCATCCTACTTTGTTGTTTGAAGTTTTGTTTACATTTGCGTCAGTGATGGCAAGCTGGCGTTTGTTTTATTTTTTTCAAGTATTTCGCATGTATGGACCAGTAGTAGTAAGTTGAATTGTATATCTCAACTTGACAGGCAATTCAATGTTATTGTAAAATGTTAATCAAATGTATGACAATGTTCAAGCATTCTTTTCTTTAGCTGAATATTTGTGAAACATCATTAATGTTTTTATCTTTTTCAAGATTTCTATTGGAAGATGTGTGAAAGATATTCTTATATTCATGAGCATGTTTGTTGTTATCATTGGTTCATTCGCTCTTGGTCTAAATTACCTTATTGAACATTACAAAGGTAATGTTGTTTTAAGAGATGGAAAACTGTACGAACAGCCTACCTTCATGACAAGGTATTTTTTTTTATTTTTTGACAACTGTTTAACAATAGTAAGGGTAGCACATTTTAGCATTGAATCAGCAATTCGATACCTATACTGGGCATGGTATGGTTATTTGGACCCAGAACGTCTGGAAGTGGTTGTGGGACAATTTGGACCTGACAAAGAAGAAACAAAGCATCATTTAGTACAATCTGCTGCTGAACTTTTATCTGCTTTATATTATATCATTCTTGTGGTATCGTTATTGAATTTAATGATCTCTATCATGTCAAATACTGCAGCAGCTGTGTTGGTTAGCAAAAATTTGTTTTTCAATTTATTTGCATTTTCTATACAAACATAAAACATACATTTTCAGGAAAATAGTGAAAAAGAATGGGCTTATGTTTTGAGTCAGATATGGATGGAATTTTTTGATGAATGTCGAATGATTCCACCCCCGTTTAGTTTACTTCAGCTATTAATACATGGAATAGTTTATATTTTTAGACGATTGTTTCAACGAAAAAAATACAAAGACGTTAGACTATCTGCATGGGTAAGCAAATTTAAAATACATTATTATTAGAGTTGGTGAATTTAAATTTGCGTTGAAAGCAACAATGGCATTTTGAAAACGAATGCATTTTTCTTGTTCTCAAGTCTTCAGGTTTTTTATCATTAAGCTTTCACATAGTAATTATTTCATAAAGAGATGATATAATTTTCTTAGACAGTATTTCTTAATTTCAAAATGACTTTGTCTTAATTGTTTGAGAATTGAAATTAACCAAAATGAATAGTATTCTAGCTTTTGCATTTGTTATTTTAAATAAGAATTTTATATTTTATTTGTAGAACATGAATTACAAATCAGAACCGGAGGAAAGCGATGATGAATATGAAGTGAGTTGTCACTTTTTCAAAAAGTTAGGTTAGTCTCACTTAAGATTAACATTTCAGAATCTTATGGTGAAGTTGAAACATCGATTACTTGGTCGACGAGCGTTAGAAGAAAAATTTGGCAAGGTATGTACAGTTGATTTCAGTGTATGAAATATTTTTAAATATTTACTATATTTAAACAAATGGGGTAACATTGCAATACTGCAAAACAATGGTTCTGAACGACTGTCAGCGCACGCCGCCCTCTTAATCAAAGTTGTGCAATTAATACCCCTACTCCCCAAAAAAGAAAAGTATGTACGCAAAGTAAATTGTTGCCTCATGGTTGAATCAAGCCCAGCTGCAGTACGATGTGATTTTAGTACAGTGGTAAATGATAAACTGTGCAAAGCTGAGGCTGTTATGCTAAAACTAAGATGACCAGTAAAAAAAGGCGGTGAAAATTTAGCCAGAAGTAGAAACTTGTAAGAAACGGTTCACTGGGGAACAAAAAGTCACCAACATCAAAATAAAAATCATTACTATGATATGCAGGCGAGCAATTTGTTAATGCATTGTAAATAAGATGATGATATCTATTGACTAGGCATCTTAGGAGCCGCATAAATTAACTATATGAGCTCAGGAAGTACTTCAGGTTTCAACAGAAATGAACTTTTTAATTTTGAACACCTATGCAGGACTAAAATTTCGTGCTTCCCCCCGTACCCTTCACACGCCCCCCCCGCCCCCTAGGAGAACGCACCCCTCTGGTTGACCAACACTGTTGTAAAAAAATAAATATTTTAATATACACATATGTTGTATTAATTTCTTTTAATAAAATTAAATTATACTTTCTTTATGAATTATGCAGCAAAGTTATCATTTAATGTCATGAAATGTTAATTTTATTTTAGGAAGCTATTATCATCACTGGAATGGAAACGCTCAATATTTACAATGCAATTTAAACAAAAATGTGATAACAGTTGAGCAATTTGAAGATGCCTTCACTTAATGCACTTAATATGCTAGTATAAGTCAACTTTATTTCATATTACACTGATGTTTAACATAGTGAAATGTTAAAAATGTTTATTGTGCAGTTTTTAGGTGAGCAAGTTTATAAATTATGTAGTACAGTCAGTAAGGAAAGTTCTCAGTTGTTACAATAAAATATATTTTTTTCATGATTTTTATTATTTATAGATTGAAAAATTATATTTTTAATTTTCGTGTACAGTTAATGAACTTTGTTGGAAGATATACGAAGCGAACGCACATATACGGACAGTAAAGTGAAAATTCCAATCATACTAAACCGCAAAATAGTTGTTGTTGATCAACCAAACTTTGGCTTCGGAAAACAACGGATCACTGACGGCAAACTGAAAAAACAACTCTTCTTTAATCCAATTAAACATTTACATATTTATGAATATCAAACCAGTTTAAAAATAAAATACAACTTTCATCAGAACATCAGCTATAACATATGCATATTTCTTTTTCTTTTTTTGTTTTATTAATTCCTTCCGCTTTTCATTCATAATTTATATAAAGGACGCAAAATCTGTTTACAACAAAATGAAACCAACAATTGTGCAGCGATGATTAAATTAAACATTAAATATGGAATGAATTATTTAAAAAAGAAATTAAATTCTTAAAGTTGTTGTTCACTGGACAGAAAAGATAAATTCCTTGCTGAAATACTTTCCAATAATCAAAAAAAAAAAAATAAAACAATTCCTATTGGCATTTGTAGTAAAAGGAATGTGTAGAAAAATTTTAAAGTGCAAAAAAGCAGTTTAAACAATGAACAATTTCAGTGCCCAACAACAACATCTGTTGAACTTTAAAATTACAAACACAACGTCGTCATTATTGAGAAATGGTCAATTTATAAATCGTGTGTGTCAGTTAAATACTGTACAACTGTGTGATAAA
>NW_003526942.1:84841-106033 GCF_000181795.1 Trichinella spiralis | reverse complement strand
CGTCTAAATTACCTTATTGAACATTACAAAGGTAATGTTGTTTTAATAGAAGGTAACTGTACGAACAGCCTACCTTCATGACAAGGTATTTTTTTTTATTTTTTGACAACTGTTTAACAATAGTAAGGGTAGCACATTTTAGCATTGAATCAGCAATTCGATACCTATACTGGGCATGGTATGGTTATTTGGACCCAGAACGTCTGGAAGTGGTTGTGGGACAATTTGGACCTGACAAAGAAGAAACAAAGCATCATTTAGTACAATCTGCTGCTGAACTTTTATCTGCTTTATATTATATCATTCTTGTGGTATCGTTATTGAATTTAATGATCTCTATCATGTCAAATACTGCAGCAGCTGTGTTGGTTAGCAAAAATTTGTTTTTCAATTTATTTGCATTTTCTATACAAACATAAAACATACATTTTCAGGAAAATAGTGAAAAAGAATGGGCTTATGTTTTGAGTCAGATATGGATGGAATTTTTTGATGAATGTCGAATGATTCCACCCCCGTTTAGTTTACTTCAGCTATTAATACATGGAATAGTTTATATTTTTAGACGATTGTTTCAACGAAAAAAATACAAAGACGTTAGACTATCTGCATGGGTAAGCAAATTTAAAATACATTATTATTAGAGTTGGTGCATTTAAATTTGCGTTGAAAGCAACAATGGCATTTTGAAAACGAATGCATTTTCATGAATTGAACTTCTAAATTTTGTTCTCAAGTCTTCAGGTTTTTTATCATTAAGCTTTCACATAGTAATTATTTCATAAAGAGATGATATAATTTTCTTAGACAGTATTTCTTAATTTCAAAATGACTTTGTCTTAATTGTTTGAGAATTGAAATTAACCAAAATGAATAGTATTCTAGCTTTTGCATTTGTTATTTTAAATAAGAATTTTATATTTTGTTTGTAGAACATGAATTACAAATCAGAACCGGAGGAAAGCGATGATGAATATGAAGTGAGTTGTCACTTTTTCAAAAAGTTAGGTTAGTCTCACTTAAGATTAACATTTCAGAATCTTATGGTGAAGTTGAAACATCGATTACTTGGTCGACGAGCGTTAGAAGAAAAATTTGGCAAGGTATGTACAGTTGATTTCAGTGTATGAAATATTTTTAAATATTTACTATATTTAAACAAATGGGGTAACATTGCAATACTGCAAAACAATGGTTCTGAACGACTGTCAGCGCACGCCGCCCTCTTAATCAAAGTTGTGCAATTAATACCCCTACTCCCCAAAAAAGAAAAGTATGTACGCAAAGTAAATTGTTGCCTCATGGTTGAATCAAGCCCAGCTGCAGTACGATGTGATTTTAGTACAGTGGTAAATGATAAACTGTGCAAAGCTGAGGCTGTTATGCTAAAACTAAGATGACCAGTAAAAAAAGGCGGTGAAAATTTAGCCAGAAGTAGAAACTTGTAAGAAACGGTTCACTGGGGAACAAAAAGTCACCAACATCAAAATAAAAATCATTACTATGATATGCAGGCGAGCAATTTGTTAATGCATTGTAAATAAGATGATGATATCTATTGACTAGGCATCTTAGGAGCCGCATAAATTAACTATATGAGCTCAGGAAGTACTTCAGGTTTCAACAGAAATGAACTTTTTAATTTTGAACACCTATGCAGGACTAAAATTTCGTGCTTCCCCCCGTACCCTTCACACGCCCCCCCCGCCCCCTAGGAGAACGCACCCCTCTGGTTGACCAACACTGTTGTAAAAAAATAAATATTTTAATATACACATATGTTGTATTAATTTCTTTTAATAAAATTAAATTATACTTTCTTTATGAATTATGCAGCAAAGTTATCATTTAATGTCATGAAATGTTAATTTTATTTTAGGAAGCTATTATCATCACTGGAATGGAAACGCTCAATATTTACAATGCAATTTAAACAAAAATGTGATAACAGTTGAGCAGTTTGAAGATGCCTTCACTTAATGCACTTAATATGCTAGTATAAGTTAACTTTATTTCATATTACACTCATGTTTAACATAGTGAAATGTTAAAAATGTTTATTGTGCAGTTTTTAGGTGAGCAAGTTTATAAATTATGTAGTACAGTCAGTAAGGAAAGTTCTCATTTGTTACAATAAAATATATTTTTTTCATGATTGAAATGATTATATATTATTTCATTCTTTTCATTCATTTCTTTTCATGATTATAGATTGAAAAATTATATTTTTAATTTTCGTGTACAGTTTATGAACTTTGTTGGAAGATTTTTTAGAAGCACTTTTTTTTTCTTTGATGCGGTTTTTAATAGTATTGTTATTACTCTTTGATTGACTGATTTGATGATCAAGTTGAATAAATGGCAACTGTCGCCATGATTGACAATTTTGGATCGTTATATCGATAATTTTAGAAGGAAATTTTTAACTGCCCTGAAAAGTACATTTTAACAATAAAAATAAATAGCTATGCAACAATGCAGAGGTGTTCATAAAATATAATATTTATTAAAAATAACAAAAATGCATACAGGATAAAAGTATTGTCAGTCAAATAATGGCTATATAAATAAAATTGCGCAAATATATCGTTTTTGTTTGTATATTGATTAAATTTTGTATTTAAAACCTTATAATGATAAATAAAATATTATTTTAGCATTATTCGCTTGTGTGGTATGTTCAACTTTGAGCATGTGAAATAAACAGTGCATAATTCGTGTTGATAGTAAAATTGTGCTGAATGAAATCTGAATGATCAATTTTGTTTATTTTGTCATCCTTGGCAAACAGTGACTCTGATTAGTTGTGCTGATGAAAACCCACAACCAATTCAAGAAATGATTTGATTGAACAATGTTGCTGCATAGCACGCTACCTGCATGGCAGAGTTTAAACATGGAAATTCTATTCTACATACAATTGTTCAGTATGATTTTTACAATTTGTGCAAATAATAATACAACGCAAAATAAAGTTATCAACCAAAAGGGTAAGTTTCATTATTTAATCTTCTTTTTCGATTTACTACCAGCAGAAAGGCGAATTGCATTAAAATGCTGTTTATTGATATTTATTCATTTCATTGAGAAAATGAGAGCCTTAATGTCTAAATGAAGTTGTTGTAATATTTGAAATATAAATTAATTTATTATCTTAATGAAATAAGAAAAAGCGAAAGAGAAAATTTTTCTCTTTTTAGAAATTCAAGATTACTTGCAAAACAGAAATAACTACATGCTCGTAGAAATGGATGCAAAAGAAGTAAAAAACAAAAGTATTCTTCAAGAAATGATGAATGACGAAATCATGGAACACGCATCTACAGTAGGCTATGGATTGATAGCAGGAATTTTTGTAATTTTTAGTTGCGCTGCTTTAATTTGGTTGTGTTCTTTGTGTCATGATCGTGAAAGAAACGGATATAACTCGCTTTCTTGAATTTAAATTACACGCAAAAATAAAATTTTAATGTTTGCATTTTGTCATATATATTTTTAAAATTGTCAGTGTAAACAGTTCAGTGAATCTTCACAAAGCAATACTGTAAGTACTGGATTTATATTATGAATTAGAAACTTATCTTTTAAAGAACGCACAAAACACCTCGATATTTTCATGCCTTCATTAACGCTTCAGAACAAACAGTTCAGATTAATTTAACTAATTTGGCAAAAATACAAAAACATTAAACATTATTATACAAAAACTATTTCACAAACTTAGCAAACAACTAATTCAAAAAGCTGCTTTATCTTTTCAAACAGATTTATATAATACCAAATTGAAACGTATTAACTATTTCAACAATAAAACAGCATTTTACAAAAAGAAAAGTGAATTTTCAAATTATCATATTAATTTTAAAATGTTTTATTTTCTTGCATACCATTGTATATGATTGATAATTTCAATGTCAATTAATATGCTATGCATAGAAGAATAAAGTGAGCAAAAATAGAGGAATATGATATATATATATATATATATATATATATATATATATATATATATATTAGGAATTTAGATACGTATCGGAAAAGAAAATAAATCTTCCACATAAAACACTGTAATAATAACTAACTCACATACAAAAATTGCATATGGCAATTTATTGACGTCGTACTGATGATGATAATGTGATAAAAAATTCCAACAAGTATACGCATAAAACAATCAATGACTGAACAATGTCGATGCGCACAATTACACACCTGAGGTGTTAAATTTGAAAAGTTGACGAGTTGAAGAAGAAAAAAGAAAAATGAATGCGTGCAAGTCCTAATTAGGCAAACTACATCAGATGAAAGGCAAAAAATCTTAAAAGTACAACGTGATAATGAAAAAAAGAGAACTTTTATTACAGATAACAACAGAAACGAAAAGAAATTAGTGAATTAAAGCAAAAAGTAAAATCTACAATTACAATATTGGTTATGGAGAAAGAAACTTCTTTCTTCCTATTTAAATAGTATGTAGTGGAGTGGTGCATAAAAATGACAGTCAACTTTCCAGCAGTGAAAAAGGCATTTTCCGTCAAAGTTCTTCGTGCATTATTTCCAACAATTCCCCATAACCAGTGGCTTCACTGCCGACAAAAGTATCATAAGAACTTGTTATTTCTGTCATGGACAGACGACTGTCGTGATCCATGTCAGCAATTTCAAAAAGATGCATCACTTCTTCGTCGACGAGTTCGTCGATTTCAGAAGAAAGAAATTCATATAATTCATCGCTGTTCAACTTCCCATCTTTATCCTTATCCGCAACACTCATCCTGGCTCGTCTAGACAATGTATATTGGTCTTGATCGTCCAGCGCTAAATAAATACAAAACAATGCTTCAGATTTCAATTCATATTCATTATTTAAACTTTCTATTTACACATTTCTCCGTTATATTCTTCAAACGTCAACAAGCCATCACCGTCAGTATCTTTTGTTTCAACTGTAACAATTGCCAATGTTTTTTGCAATTGGGGGTAAAATTCAGGGTGAACAAGCATAAAATATTCTGTCAAGTTTAATTTCCCATCTTCGTTCATATCGGCCACTTTAAATATCAACTCGTCGTCATGAATCATCGACTGAATAAATAAATAAATAAATAAGTAAATAAATGAATAAATCTACATACGCACATACATACACACAGTTATCAAAAGTCGAAATTCCCATCTATGCAATTTTCACAAAACTGATATTACAAAACTGTTACTTCAATTATTATCTGTTATTATTATATCAGAATTCACACGACCCAATAAATAACCAGTAAAAATACTTCCCAAGTGCATACTGTGCATGATTGGATAAATGAAATTTCGATTTGGTAGAAAAACAAAAATTACAAAAAACGCACTTACTTCAGTTTCGTTTTCATATTCGTCAACTGAAAATGTTCCGTACACACTTTTGCGATATTCATCCCAAGACACAAAACCGTCAGCATCGGCGTCGTATTGACTGAAATCCATTTCCGCTTCTTCTTCTTCCAATTTTTTCAGCGAACCGCGAATCCAATGTGTCAACTCTTCACGATCAATGAAACCATCTCTGTCCACATCCATGGTCATTGCCAACGTCAGCAAGCGGCTTTGCGCCACATCCGCATCTAATCGATCAAACTCTTCAGCCAATTTTTTCGACCCTGAACATCAACAATAATGCATTTTTAATATAGAAACAAAAACAAACAATCTGTAACTGACCCAACACAACCTGATGATCAGCGTGAACACTGTGCTTTCCATCTGTGTAGTGGGAATTTTGCCAACGTTCACTTGGCGACCGAGCGCCGTGCTCTTCCACTTCACGCATTCCTTTGTCCGCTTGTACGAAGCGCACATATACGGACAGTAAAGTGAAAATTCCAATCATACTAAACCGCAAAATAGTTGTTGTTGATCAACCAAACTTTGGCTTCGGAAAACAACGGACCACTGACGGCAAACTGAAAAAACAACTCTTCTTTAATCCAATTAAACATTTACATATTTATGAATATGAAACCAGTTTAAAAATAAAATACAACTTTCATCAGAACATCAGGTATAACATATGCATATTTCTTTTTCTTTTTTTGTTTTATTAATTCCTTCCGCTTTTCATTCATAATTTATATAAAGGACGCAAAATCTGTTTACAACAAAATGAAACCAACAATTGTGCAGCGATGATTAAATTAAACATTAAATATGGAATGAATTATTTAAAAAAGAAATTAAATTCTTAAAGTTGTTGTTCACTGGACAGAAAAGATAAATTCCTTGCTGAAATACTTTCCAATAATCAAAAAAAAAAATAAAACAATTCCTATTGGCATTTGTAGTAAAAGGAATGTGTAGAAAAATTTTAAAGTGCAAAAAAGCAGTTTAAACAATGAACAATTTCAGTGCCCAACAACAACATCTGTTGAACTTTAAAATTACAAAACAACAAACGTCGTCCATTATTGGAGAAAATGGTCAATTTAATTAAAATCGTGTGGTGTCAGTTTAAAATAACTGTACAAAACTGTGGTGATAAAATGAAAATTAAAATCAGTTTCAACATCAACTCCGAACAATGAAGCAAAGTTCACTGTTGACGTTCCTCGCAATTCTTGCAATTTTTCATTACGCCAATTGCACTGACTCAAGCAAAGGTGATCGCCTTTCTGTCTCATCAACAGGATAATTTCCTTTTGCCAAATAATAATAGTCAGATTAAATTGAAATTTAGTTTGCAAAAATGTTCCGAAGAAGAAAAACGACTCCGATGAGATCGCTTTTGCCATTGTTGGTAAGAGAAAACGACTAAAATGCCCATTAACAGAAGCTAACGGGGACCAAGCTACTGATGTTTGCTGGTGGTTCACAAATGAAAACGGTACAAAGATGCACAATTTGAATAACAACAACGACAGGTAGTCGATGACGAGGAACCTTCAGTTTTGAATTTTACAATTCTTCTAGCATTTACGTGATCAACAGCACTTTTCTCACTATACTGTGGAACAGAGTAACTTTAAACGATACTGTATTTTTATGTCAGTCTTCTGACGGCAGAATTTGGGAATTCAAATTCGGTAATTTGGACTTTTTAACGTGCATTTAAGCAAAATTAATCCTTTTCTTCCAGCAATAATAGACTGCAACAATGCTACCGTCTGCAACCATAGAGGAAAATGCATTGAAAAACACGTCGGAACTCCTATGCATAGCGTACATTGCATATGCAGCAGCAGCAACTATCGCGGAGAATATTGTGAAATAAGTAAAATGTAAATGTGCAGAACAATAATTATCTTCAACTCAAAAAATTTTTCAGCAAAAAGTCCATATCCATACTTCATTACGATTATTTTTACATGTCCAATAATCGGAATTGTATGGCTTCTCTTGCACGGTGAAAATCCAAAAATGTACGTATACAAAAAATTAAGTCTGTATAAAATGTTTAACTATCCTTCAACTTGCAGGAATACGGCATATTACGATTTCAAAAAGATTAAAGGAGGCAGAGATAAATTCTTTGAATTAGAAGAATTTTTAAAATGTAGTGCAATTCGCTCGAATCACGAAAATTAAAGAAACCATGTGTTTAACGCTTCTTTACAATTTTTAATAATTATTAATTAATAGTTTACATAATAAAAAATGGAAACTGACGACACATTTATAATATTGAACGTTAATAAAATAAATATGAATATGCACTAGGCACAAATCTAAGTCAAATAACTTTGAAAGAACAATTATTATTATGTCAACATGAATTCACAACTATAAAAAACACTGCTTAAGCATATATTTTAAACTGCTCCTTGTTATACAAAATGATCCCATTTCTCACAGTAAAAGAAACGCATTTCTTTAACACCACAGAGAAACTTTCACGGAGAAAATTAAAGAATTTACCTGCTAAAAGTCGTATCTTTAGAACGCGCTAGCCGTTATGAACCAACCACTTTCATGAAATTACTTCAATAAAATCAGCTAAAATTATAAAACTGATTCTGCGTGTACAATAATCACAACAGCATAACATTGCAATATAAGAAAATTCAAGAAAAAGCACTACTTTACACGATTATTAAATGCACTATGAAATAAAATTTCATACTAGCTAGTTTCAAATATTAGTAAATCAAAATTATAATAATATATTATATAATATTTTATTTTTATATAAAATTATTTTATGCATTTACAAATACCAAGTACGCAAATGCTAGCAATATTCACAGTATCACATTTTGATAATAAAGTTTATTTATTATTTTCAATAGTACATATAGCAAGAAAATCACATTACATCCAACTTAAAAATAATTTCTTTTAATTTGTAATTTCTTTAAATTTTGAACTGTAGCAAAATTTGTTCATTGACCATTTACAGTAATATTCCACACTGTTTCATAAAAAAATTACGTTACTTAGAAACAAGTTTAAAGAATGAATGAATCAATGAAAAAAATGTTGCAATGCTCTGTTACGTTCGGCAAATTTTTATAATTCAGAACATAGTATAATTAAAACAAAAAATTTTTACTTTATTTGTACTTGATTGCTTTTTTAATTACAAATACGTCATGTAATGGGGATACTGTTTTTAACGTGAGAGAACCTGCGTGTGAGGACTGAGTACGGTAGCGTACTGTGGTGGCGCGTGAAGAGTCTGGGGTTTATCGAGAAAGTTGTGGATTTGTTGTTTGCTTGGAAGATTGCCTTCAGTCTGTTTTGCTTGTGTGTACTATATTGAGTCATAACTTGTTTTATTATCCCTGGCTCATTATTTTTCGTTTTGAGTAAACTGTGTTGACACTTGATCTGGTTTCGATTGACGATTATCGTGACGGAAGTCAGTGCAACACGGTTAAGGTCGGATTGTCGAACGTATTTGACTTTCCCGCCTTTCAATACGAAGAAAGATACAGTTCACTAAGTTCGCGAGCGAGTGAACTCGTAGTTTCGCTCGCTACACGTCATTTGAGTGCCATGATTTGCTACCGCGCTGCCAGTGGGCAGTCGCGGCGCTTAACCACATGGATTCTGCCATCCAGGAACGACTTACTGCCAAGTTGGGAGACGACATAAACGACTACGAAACGAGGTGCTGAAAGCAGACCTCAAGAAGATGTTCATCCCGCTGAAGTCAGAGATGTCACTTCGCACGGAGTTCTGTCGTTTGCGCCACGTCCTGGGGAACCAATCGACGCTTTCGCTATTTGAGTCCAAGAGGCGGGGGAGAGGATCTGAATGACCGATCTGCAAATCGTTGATCGCTTTCGGGAAGGAACCAACTGCCTTGCAGTACTGATGGCTCTGCTGGAGAAAAAGTCGACGATGGTCATTGTTTAGTTACATTTTTGTGATTTGTTCTGTTTTGTTTGTGATGCAATGTTTTTGCATAATGTGAAGTAAAAATTGTCACCAACCAATGCAGTAGGTCTTGTTATTTGTTGAATTTGGTTTAATGTGGATATTATTTGTGTGTATAATTTAAGAATGCTTTTTGAAATTAAGTATTATTTTTTTTGTTTCAATGATCAATGCAAAGGAAAAAAGAAGAAATGATAGTTTGCATTGTAGTAGTTTTTAAAAGTTTTACAATTTGCCTTGCATGTGGATTTGGTGATAATTTTGTTTGCAAATGGCACTTTTTCAACGTCGTCTTGGCGCACGTTTCATAGCTCGATCGACGATTTCAGTAGTTTCTGGCGGGCGGCCAGGTGACATTTGTTGCGTTTGAAATTTGCAGTGGAAATGGAAAATTTCACACCGAATGCTTAATGCAAGCATTGCGTTATATTTCTCGGGTGTTGAAAGGGACCCGAAATTTTTTAAAAGTTTCTTGTTCAACATCATTTCTTGGCTGTATCGGTGGAAATTTGTCGTCATTATTCTGAACTGCAAGTTTCTGCTTGGGTCCTCAAGTTTGAAAACTGCATCAGCTTGGCTGCAGAATTTAGCACCGATGGAAATTGTATTCGAGAATTGTGTAAAGTTGGATTTGGGCTTGTGGAAATTGGCGATTCAGAAAATTCAAATTTGTGCAACAGCTGCACAGCTTTTGCAGTGGTTGGTAAAATTAAACGCCAACTTGTCCAATGCTTGCAGGCTGATTGTTACAATTCAGTTGTCAATAAACAGTCAGTGTGGATAAAGTGTAAAAAATGATTTGATTATTTTTAAAATTGTCTGTTATTATTATTGAATAAAAATAATATTATGATTTATTTTTAAAGTATTTAACAGATGATTATCTATTACTGAATTTCGACTTGTATGAAACGTTGCACAAATTTTTGTTTGCACAAATTTGTCAAACGTTCAAGTTCGTTGTTCATTTTCTACTATTGATCTAAACAATTTTGAATAGATGATAAATTTATGCAAAAAACAAAAAAATTTGCAAGTAATATGCAAAGGTTGAATTGTTTGTATCTATCTTATTTTGATAATATTCAAAGAGGACGATTTTTGTTATTATCAGTATTTATTTGATGAACGTTCACGAAGAATATCTGTGGAATTTGAAAAACAGACTTCTTGTGTATCAGCAAGGTTAGATTTTTTGCCGTGCTTGCACATATGGGATAAAATTGTCCAGTATACGTACGTAAGGTGGGGACGAGTGATCAAGTGTTGCTTTTCAGCAGCTCAGATTTCGATCGTTGGTGTGAAAATTGCAAATGAATTTAAATAAGCGATTGACCACCAGTTGAAGTGATAAAAATTTGCGTGACTTTATCCGGATGTTGGTAAGTTCAGTTCAGTTCAGTTCAGTTCAATTCTTTGTTTAATGTCACTTACTGTGTTTTGGGGATAGAAAAGCATCAGTATGTGCGTGGCAGTTGGCAAATGGAAGCGCCACTTTCAACAAGAACCACCTTTTGAAAATGGTGTTCTAGTACCAGGTCACCAGAATAAACAAGAACAAAATGTAAAGGCCAGATGTTTGCATATTTGTGGCACCAACCGGTGCTTGGAGCAAGTGAGCAAATACAAATTTCAAGTAAGACTAAAAAGCAAGTGACAAGATTCAACAGTTCCACTTTTCTGCTTTCATTAACATCATCGGCCGCGTTTTATTATTCAAAGCAAATATTCATTCTCTTATTCTTTTTTTCTTTCTTTTTCGTTGCCTATGTGAATATTTTTGTTTTGTCTGCTTTTTCGTTGGTCAGTTTGTTTGTTTACCAAAACAAACAACTTTCCTACTCAAGTAAGTATTTAATGAAATAAAAAAAATACGGTAAATTAAGTTGCTTTCATGTGAAAATTGATAACAAATCTTATGATTGCCATACAAAATTATAAAGGAACATTTAGTTTTTTTTCTCATTAACAATCCAATAATAGTATCTGATGATGTAAGTAGAATTTCAAGGAGAGAAAATTTTCAAAATTTTCTATCATAAAAATTGTCCTGTAAATGGCAAGTAAATTATCCAATTTGCTGATAGGTTTTCCGTTTCATTTTTACTGTTTTTTGTTCAGTTTGTTGATTGAGATGAAAGGTGTTATAATTTTAATAAATATGAAATTCTTTTCCAATTGGTCAAACTAATTTTAGGCAAATTTTGCTCCATTCTCTTCTAAAAACAGCTGATCAACTGCAGTATTTCAAAAATTATCAGAAATTTTTTCCATCTTTTTTCTTTCAATCAACACAAAAAAAATTTCATGCATACCTGCCTGTTCTGCGTGGACTTGTATTCGAAATATTCCAATTCATGAATAGCGCCTGCCTATCTGAAGAAGTTGATAAAGCCCAAGCTAAAGCTCAGGCAAACAGCTGGACTGTTGATAAAATTAAAACAGCTGCTGAAGAAATTATTCAACACCACGATTCCACCACACCGGTTTCATTAATACAACTGTCGAATGGCAAACGAAAAGACACAAAAACTCCATACACTGATTCTAAAGCATCCATTCCATCTTCGAAGTAAAATTTATTTTCTCTTTTTTAACAGTAATTTTTATTTAAATTTCAAAATTTGCACTTAAAATGCTCATTTTACAATATTATATTATTCATTAATCGAACTATGGCATTATCGTTCGTGTTTGTTCGTATCAATTTTTTTGATGTCATTTATTTTCTTTTCTTTTTTTACCATCTGTTTAAATTTGATTTGAAAAAAAAGACGACTGAATTAAAATTAAACTTTAAAAATTTCATCGATGCATTTCGTTTCACTTTTTCAGCTTTTCTGTGGAATTTAAAACATGGGATATATTTCGTCTACTTCCTCCTCCATCTGATTCGAAGCAGAACACACCTTGCCATTACATAGCTGCACAAATTCTCAAGCTTGTTGTCTGTTTAATTGTTTTTTTCCTAACTCTTGGTACAGCTTTACTATCGAAATGTTGTTTTTTATTAATGGCGACAAGCATCGGTTGGACTGGAAAAAACCTTACAGATTGCTCTGCAGAATATACTACTTCAGGTAGATTTTCTTATTCTTATATCGACCACTGTGCAAAACAATGTTGAATTTGTATACTACAATTTGTTTTGTTTCCTTTTTTTTTTATTAAACGTTTTTAATTTCAGGTGTATATATGAAAAAGTCGAGCATTACAAAGCTCGGAAGTAGGCACGCCATTCAATGGGTGTGGCTGACAACATTTGCTCTTTGCATTCCAGAATTAATTTGTTGCTTTCGGTGCTTTCATCGAATTTTATTCCGTAACGTTCGCAAGCCTACTGCTCTGCAATTTTTTTTTGTAAACAACACATTTTTCAATTAATTGGTTTTTAATTTAATTTTATTTATTGTAGGCATTTGTGACGGAAACGATGCATGCGTTCGGCATAGGACTTTTTGTTTTTTATTTGCTTCCAGAAATGGGTGCCGTTAAGGGGCACTTTCTCAGCCAGTGTGTATATTTACTGCCCAGTATACTGTCCGTTTTGTGTCGACGGCCAAATCGGTTGAATTCGTTTTTAATAATAATCGATTTGATCTGCATAGCAGTGCAATCTAGCCCCTATTGGATGTGGACTGTAATTCCGCCGAATGATTATTTCGGTCCGGTCTGGATGCTACCGATTGCAGTGTCGTTGATTTCTGTTGCCTGGTGGGAAAATTTTGTCCATTCTTCTTCCGTTTTCTCATGTATAAGAAATCTCGCCAACTTATCTCGTCGCATGAAGCAAGTGCGCAGTAAAACATACGCAATAATCAGCTTGTGGAAGTGTCTACTTTTCATTTGCTGTGCTGTTGGTTTTACAGCATTGCGTATGGAAGTGTCGGAACTTTTTGCTGGCAATCCATTCAAATCTCAGCCGATGAAAATGATAATCAACAGTAATGATGATGGTGGTGGTGGTGACGCTGCTGACTTTCAAAAGGCCAACTTTGGGGCAAAAAATTTTACAACGAAGATGGGAATAAATGATAAACCAGATAAGATTGTCATCATTGATGCAAGCGAATTTCTAACGGATGACCAACAGCATACTGAATTGACAGTTAAACGTCGAAGATCCGTAGAAAATAGCGAATTATTACTAAGACTTGTTTACACTAATCCGTACAATTTGATGTGGCTTTTGTTCATTCAAGCCGGATCATCTTTTATTTGCTACCAGTGCAGTAAATTTTCTTGCAAAACGATGATACAACGTTTCTCATTTGCTACAGCAATGACTGTTGCACAACCGCTTGGTGTCTTTTTTATTTACACGATTTGTGCCGGTCATCAACAGGATCCTTGTTTTCTTGACTCAGTGATGCCGGAAAATGTTTACTGGTTTTGTCAAACCCAACCATCTACGTTGCAAGCATTTTTATCTGAACCTGTTACACTTGTTTGGTGTGCCTGGCTTTTGTCACAACTCTGGATCACCAGTCATATTTGGTTTCCTGAATGTGAAAAGCTCGCTAATACAGACAGGTAAAAAAAATACTCCACAATTGCATTCAAATTAACATCATTTATTGTTCATTTAAGGTGCATTAATTTTTATTGTCCATGTTATTCTTATCCAATGAGAAAACTGCATGTCAATAAATGAATTGCATTCCATTATCTAAATTCATTTTTTAACTTAAATTGAATAGGTTAATCTTTTTAAGGAATAAAAGAAATTATATACTTAGACCAACCAATATCTGCTGAACCAATAATGAGTGGTATGCATTAAAAGAAAATCACTTTTATGCACTTCATTATAATATAAAATGCAATTTTCTCGATTTCCATTGTATCACTTTTCCAATAATAGTGTTTAATATTGAAAAAATTCACTATCAACAGCGTAAATTTTGTGATAAATAAAATAAGTAATTAAAATTAAAAATAAAATGAAAAAAATTTTGTCATGTGTTGCAGATTATTCGTACTTCCATGGTACAGTGGAGCTTTGGTTGATCAATCATTAATTCTGAATCGCTGGCGTGACGACAAAATAAAAATAAAAACTGAAGTAAATTTTTCAATGTACTGATAAAATTTTTCAAGCATTTATTTATTTCAACGATGAAAAATTATAAGAAAGAGTCAATTTGCTTTCAAAAGATATAAGTAATAAAATGATAAAATATCATATCATATCATGTAATGTTACATAGCATACATATTTTGTCAATATCAATGTCAAGAAAAGCAACAGATCTGGATTTAGCATGTCTGTGTTATTAGAATATTGAACTAGAAATGGAAGAAGGGACTGCGAGCAGCATTTATGAAACTATATCAAGCGTTTACCATAAAAATAAAGTGCCAAAATTAGATACAAAAGATTTATCCATAAATGACGAGGTTGGATATTCCATGGATTCAATAACGAAAATATACGCTTGCGCTACCATGTGGCATGAAACATCTCAAGAAATGATATGCATGCTGAAATCCATTTTCAGGTTACATCTTGCATAATTTACAGAATTTTGTAATTTATAATTTACTTTTTTTAAGAATGGACGAAGACCAGTGCGCTAGAAGAAATGTTCAAAAGTATTTGAAAATAGTCGATCCTGATTATTATGAATTTGAAGGTGAACATTTCACTGACGTATCTTGCCATTGTTTTCAACTTTACAAATTGTGTTTGACTTTGGTCTACTTTTAATATGAAAATATTACTCTTTAACACTGATGTTCTAATTTAAGCGCATATATTTTTTGACGATGCATTCGAGACAAATGAATTTTCTGAGTTGGTTGTAAACAGATTTGTTCGACAACTTCTGGATGTTATTGATATTGCTGCTGGGTAAGAAATGTTTAATGTTAATTAATAACTTCAAATTTCCAGTTGAAAACTGTAAAACTTTCATTGATGAAAAGATATATTTTGCCTTTCAGAGCTGTTCATCAAACAATAATTCGCATAAAGGCGCCAAAAGTTTGCTGTACACCATACGGTGGACGTATGGTGTGGACATTGCCTGGAAAGAATAAACTAACAGTTCACTTGAAAAATAGACAAAAAATTAGAGTTCGAAAGCGATGGAGTCAAGTATAAGGAAATTCCTTTGTGTAAATTGTGCATAATTTTCTTATTTACGTGAAGGTCATGTACATGTATTATCTGCTTGGCTATCGCCTGATGGAAAAAATTGACGATCCGAAGAAAAAAGAAATTATAGCGGAAAATACATACATTCTAACGTTGGATGGAGACGTTGATTTCAAGCCATCGGCAGTGCATTTGCTGATAGACCTGATGAAGAAGAATCGTCGACTTGGTGCCGCCTGCGGCCGTATGCATCCCAGAGGCAAAGGTCCAATGGTTTGGTATCAAAAATTTGAGTACGCCATAGGACATTGGTTCCAAAAAGCTACAGAACACATGATTGGTTGCGTTTTGTGTGCTCCAGGCTGCTTTTCACTTTTTCGTTCTGCTGCCTTGATGGATGATAATGTTTTACGTAAATATGCTACTAGAGCCGAAGTTGCAAAGGAATATATACAGTATGATCAAGGTAGGCAAAATTTTGCTTTCAGTTTGTTTGTTTGTTGGATAAAAGTTTATTGTATGCTAACATGAAAGTTCTAAAACTGTTTTAAAAAAAGTAGTTTCAGTTAATTCAGTTGACCAGCTATATTTGATTTGCCATTGTTAGTAGGAAATGTAACACGTTTAATAAATTGTTGCACACCTTCTCACTTTTTCTGTACATTAATTCAATACTATTTATTAGTTGATTAATTGTTAAATTCATAATTTAGGTGAAGATCGTTGGCTTTGTACTTTACTATTGCAAAGAGGTTATCGCGTTGAATACTGCGCAGCTTCAGATGCTCTCACATACGCCCCAGAAGGATTCAATGAATTTTTCAATCAGCGAAGAAGATGGATACCTTCAACAGTGGCTAATATTATCGATTTATTAGCTGATTATCGTAACGTAATTAAGCTGAACGATAGCATATCCATATGGTATAATATTATAATGTGCAAAACAGTTCAGCTTTTAAATCAATAAAAATATTTCCAGGTACATATCATATCAGTTTTCTATGCTTGTCAGCAATATATTAGGTCCGGGAACAATTTTTTTAATGGTCATTGGAGCAGTAAACATTTCATTCAATACAGAAACTTATGTGTCCTTTACAGTTGTGTTTATTCCAGTTGCGTTGTTCACTGTCGTCTGTTTGACTTGTGATACTGAAGCGCAGGTAAGCTTGCGTGATCAGAATAATAACGACAATAATTGAAGAATATATGTTATTTTAAAAAATAGCAATGCAAGATTTTTGTTAGTTTTGTAATTTACAAAGAACATTGTTAGATTTCAATAATTTACCTACTGAAATGTCACCCTTGGCTTGATCAGTCATGTTTTTCTCATTTCTTATTTTAGCTTCGACTAGCACAGATTACTGGAGCTTTGTTTGCATTACTGATGATGGCTGTAATAGTTGGCACAGCCGTTCAAATTCAAAAAGATGGAATTTACTCACCACATGCCGTTTTCTTACTTGCCGTAATCGCAAGGTAGACTACAATTTTTTGATATGCATGCATATCAAAAAAAAATCTTTAAAAAATTTAAAAACTGAAAATGTAAAACATTTCAATGTTGTTCAAAAAATTAAATTTTATGTAATATTTACTTTCAATTTGTAAAACACTGACAGTAATTGTAAATTTATTCCCATATTAATGGCATTTTCAAGCGTATAGTCTTATGTTTCATATATGACATTGCAGCCAATTCAAAATAATTCTAATGTGAAATTTTAACCGTCTGATTTTTTTATTAATATAATTTATTTAACAGCTTTTTTATTGCGGCTTGTCTTCATCCTGTCGAATTTTTTTGCATCGTTCCTGGCGTCCTGTATTTTTTGGCAATACCATGCATGTATCTATTACTAACGATTTATTCTGTTTGCAATTTGCACGTCGTTAGCTGGGGTACAAGAGAAACAAAAATTGACAATAACAACTCTTCAAATGTCCAGAAAAAGCATCCACCAGATACGTCTAAAAATTTTCGCACAAATCAATTCGATGTAAAAGTCTTTTTGTTTTTATTTTTGACCGTTTACATGAAAGTTCATTTTTAGGCAGAAGGTGCATTTACCTTTTCATGCGGAAACCTTTGCCAGCTTATGTGTTGCATTCAGCCGTCGTTGCATTCATCTACTATCAGTAAGATGTCCAATCAATTGGATGCAATTGATAAAAAGTTGCAACTTGTGGAAAAAAGGTATATTCAAATTTTCAACAAAAGCAAAAGTGTAGTTTGCTTTATAAATAAAATTTATACGCAAATTGCATACACTGGATAGTGTAAGCATAATTCTTGGATTACTATTCTGCAGGAGTGGCAGTCGATCTTTGAAACGCACTTCTCGTCTACAGGATTGCTGCAGAATTTCAGAAAATCAGCCCGTATTTGAAGAGGAACTGATTGATGAAGATTTCGATGTTCAATCTCTTTACAGCAACGAAGGTTTTATGTTTATTATGAAAAATGTAAAAATATTATTTAATATGTTTAGATTCGGGCAAAAACGTTGAATTCTGGATGGATGATATTCATATCAGATCGAGTCAGCGTGAACAACTCGACGTTGACGAAGAAAATTTTTGGAAAGATCTAAGAGCGAAATATTTGTCTCCACTAAATCAAGATCCCAAGCATCAAGCGCGTGTAGCTGCAGAGTTGATTGAATTGCGAAATCAGATTTCTTTTGGTTTCATCATGGTGAATGCACTATTTGTGCTTATTGTATTTTTACTACAAATCAAAAAAGATTGTTTATATATTGAATGGCCAATAGGACCGATGATCAATCACACGGTAATTCCATGTCATTCTGACATCAAAGATCCAGTGTGGGTTGTGAGCCGACTTCAGTTAGAGCCGATAGGTCTTGTTTTTCTTACCTTTTTTATGACTCTGCTACTGCTACAGTTTATTGCCATGCTAATGCATCGCTTTACAACGCTTGCTCACATAATAGCATCTACAGAGATATTTTGCTTTCGCAAACCAGAAAGTAAATTAACAGACGTTGAGCTGATGACAACAAATGCGGTGGAAATTGCAAAAGAATTGCAAGCAATACGAGGAGTGGACGAAGACGCAATTCTGTTGGCCGATGAAACAACAGGAGGTCGCTCGATTGGCAGGCGCCGAGTTGTGAAGAAACTCGAGAGCTGCAGGCAAAGCATGATGAAAAAGCGCACTGAAACTTTGGACGCTGCATTTAAAAAGCGGTTTTTTGCACTCACTTCAGAGATAAATGAAACTGAACAACTGAATGGTGTAATCAAGTTCAAAAATCAGAGGCAGCTCACTTTACGACGCAGTACAATAAGGGCACTGGAACAACGTCGTAATTCTCTTTTTAATCAACTTGACGTGGAATCTGACAAAATGAGCGGAATTCACCGTGGTCCTTCTAAGCGTTGTTTAGATCGAATTTATCGTCGAACTGACAATAAAGCGCAATCTGGAGTACAAATGGAAAAGGATAGCACGTCATCAGAATCCAATTCTGACGAAGCCAGTGCCAGCACATCAAAGATACCCTTGAACCGTGCACTGTCAATTTCAGAAAAATCTACATCTATACGTATACTACATTCAAAGCAAAAAAATGCAACAAATAATTCAATAACGGATTTTCACTTGTAAACTACAATATCCATTTTTCAAGTAAACGTTTACCTTTTCTTGTTAATTGATTTTCAGTTGTATTTTTGAATAATAAATACTTTTGATAAAAGAATTTCACAAGTTGCTTATTTGGCTTATTTCAACTTAGTTCTAACATTGAAAATTATTTCTTTTATTAACTTTCAAAAAAAATCTAGCAGAAAACAGATCACAACTTTGATCATAAATTAATTCATCTGTAGCGCCCTTTTGCTCCTTCTTATTAACGTCATCAAAACGAGTCATAATGAGAAGAGTTAAACGTTTATTTCTCAACAAGCACAGCACACCGACACCGATCAAGATAAACACTAACTGATCTTGTTTACTCACTGCGAATTCTCACTTCCGCCTTCTTTGTCTAATCTGCTTCTAGCCAATCATAGCCTTGTCGATAGGTGGCGCCTCAGCTTGTGGTCTATAATGATTTACCCGTAATAATAATTACGACTATTGTGTGATTTCTTTATGTCTAATTATTTGTGACCCGTTACACATCATTTTCATGCCTGCATATATTCATTTGTTTCTACCGACTATTTGACTAAAAAGCATATTATTTTATAATTCCAAAACCGTTTCATATTTTAACCCTTTGATGGATTGTTGGCGATAGGTACGTTGTTGGATTGTTGGGGTAGGCCCCACCCCACTTTAGAAAAACACGTGTAAAAAGCTGGGAGTATGTTCAACTTTTATGAAATTTATTTTATTGGATAGTTCGAAGAATTCTGTACATGATGGTATCAAAGCATTTCCAATTTTAATAATTTTTAAGCATTTTATTGGCAAAAAATGCGACAAAATTTTGGTTAAAAAATCGTCTTTTTTCAGTTTTTTTCTTCGCGTGGACTTAATTTTGTAAAATTCGTGAAACAAATTACATTATTGAATAGAGCACGTTATTCTGCACATTTTGATACCAAACTCAGGTCTATAGTCTTTTTTTTGGTTCCGTAAAGACTTCGTTTATCTAAGCCCTTTCTATAGTTTTAACATAAACATATGGAAAAGTGTTGAGCAGGAAATCGATGTTCCACATTTTTTTTTGATTTCAGTATCTATAATTTATTTATTTCTATGTATTTTGATTAAAATTTTATTATTTGAAATAAATTTCAAGTCTCTTCTAGCTGAAAATTCAACAAAATTGACGTAATAAATCTGTTGATCTTTCTTTATTTGAAAGTGTTAGGATTAACATCACAATGCTCACAGTAGCTGCGCAGATGTTCATTGCAGCATGTCTTTCTACACTTTATGCAGCTAGATCTTACTTTTTTGTCACGTTTTCTTCCACAAAAGATGCATCTTCTATAGATGTGTTTTTCATCTTTGCTTGCTTCTGACCGCTCGGTTGACGTCGCTGTTCCTATTTGTTCTATCGCTTTCCTTACTGTGTAAGGAAGGGATTGCGGGGGACTGGCAGCCCGTTTCTGAAGAACGATGTCCACTAAATTTTTGCCACACTCCATTAAAATTAGTCTTCTACGCTGCGACTTTCGGGCGTTCCAATCTGGATTTTTACATGTCCAAATAACATATGTTGCTAGACCTGCGCAATCTAAAGTAGTGAACCATAGAACCATTCGCCACCGCCGGCCATCAACAGATTTATTACGTCAATTTTGTTGAATTTTCAGATAGAAGAGACTTGAAATTTATTTCAAATAATGAAATTTTAATCAAAATACATAAAAATAAATAAATTATAGATACTGAAATCAAAAAAAAATGTGGGATATCGATTTCCTGCTCAACACTTTTCCATATGTTTATGTTAAAACTATAGAAAGGGCTTAGATAAACGAAGTCTTTTAAGAACCAAAAAAAGGTTTGGTCCCACTTGGGCTCAATTTTATTCCCATTCGGTCCCACTTTTCATTTATTGGTCGTTGTCCTCGCTATTTTATTATTCGTCGTTGACCTCGCTATCTTATTAGACCGTAAAGTCTTTTTCGTATTGGTTTTCCTTGTCTAATTGCTCATTGATTCAATCTTTCCCTTGTGATTAGCTGTAATATTTTTTTCATTTCTTTGGTTGAAACATTCCATTTTAGGATTACGT
>NW_003526942.1:84272-84639 GCF_000181795.1 Trichinella spiralis | reverse complement strand
GAAATAAAAAACGAATATAAACAAGCGGTGGCCAGGAGCATTAGGATCTTAGTCCTAGATTTTTTTTCCGTCTATTATGGATTTACATCAAGATATATAAATCTGCTGTGACTGTTTTGTAAATAAAATTGTTGTCTGTTAAAATTTATCCAGGTTGGATGTTAACTTCCGGGTATAATATCAGAATACAAATAATCTGTGTGAAAAATCTGGAACGGTGCAGCAACACTTTCAATTTCCCGGTTACAAATGGCGTTAATGCTGACGTTACGTGGTAGCTAGCAATTTCACTAAATTTTACGCTAGATTTATCGCATATGCCTTTGTCAAACATTCTTCGCTTTTTTAGTCACATCACATATGTTGG
>NW_003526942.1:80887-82794 GCF_000181795.1 Trichinella spiralis | reverse complement strand
GTGTGATTTGAGGTTCTCATATATACAAAGGGTCTGTAAAAAATTGTCAGATGCAGCGTAGCTGCTGCTCAGATGAGCTGAAAATGCTTTGGCTAGCTTAGGGGAAATTTAATTCATATGTGTGTTGATCTAGTGAAATTTCAGAAAATCTTGTGTAATGAATTTTGACTTTGCTCATGATAATCGCTGCATAGCTTTCTTCATTATCAAATTCATTGCCAAGGCTAGCTTTGCTGCCATCGTAAAACGTCATTACGTGTCGAATGATGAAAACAATGAATGACCCAGATAAGCATGTTCACTTAACATCTCTTTGTTCAGTTATCTCTTCGTTAGGCAGTTGATTTGATTGGAATGATACAATTGCATAATAAAGATATTTATTTAATTTGTAAAGAACAAGACCTTCAATTGTAGTTTTCCTTATTGCACTTCACTAGCTTGTGCTATTTTCTGTCTCGTATGTTTGAGATGTCTTTTCGAATGATGGGAATAAATAATGATGAATTTCAGTTTGTGAATTACGGAACCAACATAAGCCAATACGCAAAAAAAGTGATACACGCTTAAGCGTCAGCAGAACATAATTCTTTTTAATTATATTACAAATACTAATCACTAAAAGTGCAAAGTGGAAAAGTAAATATTTAAAAAAACAGCTAAAAACAGTGAAAAAATTTTACTGTCAAATTAGTGACGTCACGGATCAAACACTAAAAGAGGTCAAAAGTTACGTAATCAATTGTTATGAAATTAAAAATTTGGACAAATGAAATGAAAAAAATTGTAGCTAATCAAAGCAGAACAATTTTAATCAATGAAAAGTTCAGGCGATAGAACCAATGCTATTACGCCATACTGCCAGCATATAACAAATATTTCAGAGCATAACCATTCTCCGCTTCATATATCCAGTTGATCTTCACACTGTACTTTCCCGGTCAAATGGTCCAATGGCCAATACGTATGGTAAAATGTAAAAGTGGCAATCACAATTTCACCACAACTGATTATTTTTAGCAATATATAGCTGCATAATGGGTTTTTAAAGCTGCCATAAAGAACTGACTGTTTTTGTCGTATATTCAGCTAAAAACAGTGACTCTTGAACAAACATCAAGTAGGTCTGAGAGCACTTACAGACACCCATGAAACATACCGTATTTATCTTTTGGGTTGACACCCTTTTTGACTAATCTACTCTATAAAATCCAAAGAAACTTTATCCCAGATTCCATAAAGCACGCAAACATGGACTACATTCAAAAATGATCACTCTGGTAACCTCAAAGCATTTTCCCGATTACTAATATGCGAATTATTCCAGAATACACCGAAATACAAAGAAGGCAAGATTACTGATTAAACAAGAAGCAATGGCAAAGATAAGAAAGAGAAAATCACAAATTATTGATAAATGTAAATAAGGTAAAAATTGAAATGGAAAAATCATAACAATTATTCAAAAGTTGTTGTTTTCTGTTATTATTATGAAGCGAGAATGTGAGTATTATAAATTGAAAAGGTTTTCAGTTTAAGCTTTGCGTCCAGTGGCTGAAAGCTAAATAGCCGATATGTCTACGAAATGCGGAATATTTCATATCAATGAAAATCAAGCAATGCAATACTGGAAATGATATTAATTTCAGAAAGAAAAATTTGTAGAAGCTAATATATATATAAGTTAAATTCTACCTACAACGGGCAGCAGGTTGTCCGCGTGCAAATTACCCTACCCAAAAATCATGGGGTGAAGGGTTCGAATCTGCTAGCCACATGTAAAATGTATGCCTGTAACAGCGGAATTCAGCATGCGCTTCTACAAGCTAATCATCTGCTATAGCAAACCAATGCAATAATTGGTTGTTACGGACCTTATAGGTGGCGTTGACAACCTAGCTTTCTGC
>NW_003526942.1:60658-80877 GCF_000181795.1 Trichinella spiralis | reverse complement strand
TTTTACAGTTCTGTTCTTGATGATCACGCATACACTGACAATATTCATTTATTCTCTTCTCCAGAAGAAGGTGAACATTTTCTTTATGGATATCTTGCTGATTCAATTGATCCAACGCATTTTCTGCTGCCGCTTTGCAATTTTCTTTGATACTAATAATATCTTTCACTGCTGGTATGATGCGATCGACTTTCTCCAATCCACTCACATTTTCTTGACGAAATTTTGTCAAAATTTTAAAATCACGCTTTGGCAAGTCCTCTTTTCCAATTTCTTTGTGAACAACTGGCACCGAAACTGTTTTCTTTGCCATTCTTCCACTTATCGATAATGCAATCGTTTCCAACTGCTTTACCAAAATACGACCAACATTATTGTTTGTCTTGGTAATCATAAACTTTACTTTAAAATAAATATACTGTTTTTAATGTTTGTTTAATTTAAACCAATACGAATGGTGTAACTTTAAACTAAACTTGATCAGTTCTGGGACAAATTTTTGTCCTATTTTATTGCTCATTGGTATTTAGCCCTCATCCGGGCGACAAATTTTACAACTTAATCCGGGCATCTGTCTACATATGCAGATACTTGAAGTTTTGTCGTATTTCATCCCTGAATGTGATGCTAAACAGCAACCTTTAGGGTTTTGGGAGCAGTCCGTAGCGGACGAAGGCATTCTTTGCTTGTCCATAGATTTTTTCATTTTTGATACCTTGTTTCGATGTTTCGTTTAACCAGTTGAGCCGAAAGCTCTTTTATAAAATGTTTCTTTGTCTTCTTATAACTTTGCTGTTGGCTCATCAGTAAGTATGCGTTGTTGATACACACGTCAACAATGAGGTATGGTGTATTTATTGGTCTTTCGTTTGCAGGAAAAATCTTCTTTTCTTGAAATCCATGCTGCCCATGCCTCCTTTGCCAAGATTATAATCATTTGTGATGTTTGGTCTTCTGTCATCTCGATGGTTGTCTATTTTCAGCGTTGTATGGCACGTACTCATCAAAAAAACATTCTTATTCTTCCTTGGAATATAACTGATCATGATTACTTTTTTGTTGTGCTCATAAACAGCCAGAGTTGAGTAAACATCACGTCCTCTTGTATTCCGCAAACATTATGGTACGTCGCGGCGATTTGCATAGACTGTACCTACAGCTATTAAACCACGCTCAAGTAAATGTTGTACAATGGAGTCAGAAGTAAAATAACGGTCCATAAAAACGTTTCTGTTAGATTGTACAAATGGCTGTGCCCACTGTTCAACAATGGTGTTCGATAGTCGAGTTTGGCGTTGTTCACTACTTCTGCTACTATATAGCAAACCTTTTAGAGCATAACCATTTTCGGCGTCAAATATCTAGTAGATCTTCACACCATACTTTGCTGGCTTGCATAGCATGATTATTTGCCCTAGTATGTAGCCACGGAAGCCATGCAGTTGCTCATCAATGGTTAATTTTTTTGATGGTACACAATGCTTCATTAAATTACTTTGAAACATTTCCTAGGTGTCTCTCACCGCTGCCATTTTATTCGTCACTTTGCGAGTTTCTCGCGTTGCCTTGTTGTCAGACGTAGCATGGCATATAAAAGGTCTGAAACAATTGTACGACATGGCGCAGCGGCAAAACGGCCTGCTGCCATTACGCAAATATAGTTCTTCTACTGCAGACATGTTATCTTTGTCAGCACCTGCACGTATGATGGTTCCCAGTGCAGCATAGATTTCAGAATATGTGAACTCTCATTTCTTCAAAATGCGCATACGTCTGTTGGTGTGGCGATGTATTTGTGCAACCGTATTTTCATCAAAGAATAGGGAAAATGCATCCTTCTATATATAAAATTCAGGAGATATTTTTTCCCGCTGCCATGATGAGATATTTATATTTCTCACGTTAAAAAATACTAGCAAAAGACAAAAAAATCAGGAAGGATGCTACTTACAATTGGCAATGCATCTTGTCATCCTAGTTTCGAATAATTGGTAGACCGTAAAAATGGCTTGGTCTAGGTTGTGTTTTCGCCACCGAATGCATCATCGCTTGTTCAGCCAATGGATCACAAGCTGTTATTCAAAGTTTATAAAAAAGCGGTATAAGAAAGAACACTTGCGAAGAATTGTACTTTTTCGAAGCTAATGGAAGCTTTTTAACTGGTGCCACAGCTTAGGAACGTAAATTTTTGAAAAAATTGTTGGAATATATTTGCGCAAGGGGGGGATTCGATTTCCAGATCCACTTTGTGAGTATCATGGAATAAACTACTTCTTGGTTACAATGAGGAATGTGGAAACCAATGAACAAGTTGTGATGATGTAATAGAAATATTCGAGAAGTTTAAGTTATGGCGAGAAGAAGTTGAACAGTAGCTAGCCAATGATGATATCTCATTATTTGAACCATTAAGTGACGATGAAATATTCGAAACAATGGAGAAAGTTGAAAATGAAGACACCTAATATGTCTGATATGCCAAATGAAGGGCTGAGCCATTCTTGCCTCAAAGTCGGCTTGAAGTTGTTGGACCAGCAGAAAGAAATCAGCGCTACTCAGCTGATGCCCATGAGACATATTTGTGATGCCGCTGCACAGAAGAAGCTATCTTCGTTCAAACAAAACCTTAATAGTGATTATATGAAATATGATATAAAGTAAACCTGCTGCTTTTTGAATGTATCGCTAAAAAAATATTATCAGCCGTGTTAATAATAAACGCTCATACAATTTAAGCGTGTAAACGGCAAATAACGTCGCATAATAAACAGAATGTCGAATACTCCGCGTCTGATTGAGCTTCATTATAGCTATAAACGCTTCAATTGTTGTGTACATACATTTTTAAAAATTAAAAAGGTCTTATTATCCGAAGAACCCCCCTCTCTGAAAATCTTGTGTTCAGATAATCAGAGTTCAACCGTATTACATACTATGCGTTAGCAAGGAAACGTGAAATACACTCTTAAAATCTAGTTTATATTGAGTTAGAAAACACGTTTGTAACTGCTCTTATAATTTTGTCTGAATTGTTGAATTGTATATTGTTGTGGATTAAAAAATCTGCAACAGGCAACAAACACTTTCGGTTATTTCTTCTTTAGCAGATGTTTAACCCTTCAATTACTGAACTATTTTGGCATCAAGTTTGGAAAATGCGATCCCAGAGTTTTACGACTGAATTTGATATAACTTTGTGAGAAATGTTCTACAAAAAAGCCGCCGAGTTTAGATATCAAGAAATGTATTATACTAAAATTTCTTTGTACTAAATACTGAAGATTTTTATGATGTGTAGGAAGGTGTAAATGTGAATACTGCATGTTTGCCTCGATTATAATAACTTCCAATAATTTAGCTGACTTCACTGCATATTTCGAAAATTTTGTATCATGTGTTATGCAGATTTATATCATGGACAGAAAAACAAAATAGTAGCGTCTGAAAACGACAAACGGTGAAAATGGTTGCTAAGTTCTCAGTTTCACAACAGCTGTCACAGAGACGTCTTGTGTGAACAGAATAATGCTAGTTACACACAAACTGATGGGCAGGTCACATTTCTGCTGATGTTTCTTGTCATATTTTTTGGAGCATATACAGCATCTTCCTTTTTCTGCGGCTCTTTATGAAATTCTAGGATTGCATTAATAATATTCATCACGAATTGGAATCCACTGTTCATATTGCCCTTCGAACATTTCTGTGCAGTGCCCTGAAACTCACGTTTGCTCGTTTCTGGATATGAGGTAGAACAAATATCATCTAACAACTTCTAATGCTGTTTGTTACAAATACCCTCAGAAACTTCAAGTTATCATATTTAATTAACATGATCGTGAATAAAACAGATGAAGGAAGATTTTCATTTCAACGTTCGACAAACAATGCGTACACAATTTCAACTCAAACAAACTGATAATCGATTAACGACTATCCGCAAAATTTTAACACACCTAACAAATCACGAATAATAATTTAATAAATAATATGTCAATAAAAGTCATCATCTGCTCATTGTTCCGCCGGAAATCAAACGGACCCGAACGAAATGCTACAGAAGCGTGCAAGTGCTGTACAACAGAATGATAATTAAAATTTTTCAAAGCTTGTTTTGAATGTGAAATAAAACATGCGCATCAACAACAACAAACCGGTAATTTAATATTGCACTGTATTTTTTGAACATTTATAATTTTAAAGTAAGAATAAGAAAACATGAACACAAAAAATATGAAAAGTATGACGAGCAAATTAACAAATAATTTAAAAAGAAAAAAGAAGTTTGATTTGTACAATGATACATAAATTTTTCCATTATTATTTTTTTATAAAACGTAATAGTGAAAATAATATTCGTGTAGTGTTCAAGAACGTTGCATTACGAGGTAATGATATGAATTTTTAGAAAATATTTTAAAAATAAAAATTACTGATTATTAATAGTTGGTTAATTTTTAATTATTATGCTCTATTTTTTAATTTGTACTTGTTTTATTCAAGTAGATTTAGATTTAAACAGTAGTCTCTATACGTTGAAAATGAGAAAAGCACAAATTCCAATGCTATAACCAGTTTTATATTATTCTATTATATTCTATAACGTAATATAAATATTGAATTGAATTGAATTGTATTGTATTGCATCTGTTGAGAAATCTTTTCTCAATACCTGCTCATCACTATCTAAAACTCCCCGTGGCAGCAAAGCATTGCTCCTGGTACGAAAACAACAATTGCGCAACGCCAGCTGCACCCCTTGTTTTTCTCAATGGAAAACAATGGAATAGCAAGTAAGCGCAAGAAAAGGTCAACGTCCTGTCATATATCCGCCACAACTCCGGTGGTCAGTTGCTGAAAAAACGTCAAAGTGAAATGTGGCTGACAGCACGCCTGTTCAGACCCCGGTTAAGCTGCACAGTCTAAGGGATTGTGCAACCAAGCCGATTTTCTAATTGCTCTTCGATGATCTGGGTCGCCAGACTCGGAGTGAGGTCAAGAAAAAGATATAAATACAAGTGCGGAGGGAGGAGGGACAATAACACGGAACACTCCGTATCGAATACCGCCCGAACCGTTTTTCTCTCGCCATATCATTGCTATTACTCACTGTTCATTCTGAATAAACCTATTCTTCGTCAGATCCGTTGTCGTTAATTTTCTATAAATATCCTATACAGTCCACCACAAGAAAGATCTTCAAGTTTAAACCAAGGATTTCTTAACAGCATCATTTTAAAATAATGTTCAAAATTGGATGATTTGTTTCTAATCATTGAACAATTTCAATTAATCAGTTTGTGCAAAAAATAGCAAATGTGTTAAATTTGTTTTGAAAATCAGACATTTGGATTATATTTTTTAATTTGTTATGTTTTAAAAATAATTATGCTTAAATAGTATAAGCAAATTACATTGAATTGATAAAATTAAATGAAATTGTATTGATAATACATGACATGAAATGAGAATTGTAATACGGTCGAACATGGTTAAGTGCACATGAAAATTGGCAAGAATTAGTATCCACTTATCCAAAGTTGAAAATTATGCAGAGTAATTGAATGGAGCAATAGCTGCACATTTACAAATAGGTTTAATGCAAAAAAATGTCCATTTATTTTAAGTAAAATTGTCAGAAATGTAGGTTTGAATTATATTTTGTGCTACCAGCTTTACTGGCTGATCTTCAATTTGGATTAGTAGCTTTTGGCTGAATTTATGCTGTTTTCGTAAAAATATAGTCAAATTGTGTCCAGATTTGCGACAGCTTCCTTGTAAGTAACTTCCTGGGTAAGCAGTAGTTGTTTTGACTTTGGCAAGGCTTAGCTCGCCTTGTCTGTGATAGGCTTGCTTATTTTGATGTAGGGAACCATAAACTCTGCTAAGTATCAGTAGTTGCTATGGCTGATAAACCTAAAGCGGCCGGCAACGCGACTATTGTGCACATAAGGAATATATATTGTGAACAGTAAATCCCGTGGAGCGCTGCAAAATAATGCACTCAACCAAGTTATACACTTATCCATTTTTTACCGTATAATTAACTAGTGAGAATTTTGTGCACTTAAGGAAAATGTGCACGTGACCATGTTCGACTGTAATAAAAAAGATGCGCTTTAATTAATGTAATGCTTTAATGACAAGTGTGTTAGTGATCAGTTATCGAGCAGAAGTAATTGCATTTCGAATTATATTTTGCATTATTATATTTCAATTTGTTGCATTATTTGATATTCAAATGCTGTAATAAATTGCATTTTAAGGTGAAACTTGTTTATTTTCATTATTTATTTATTTAGCTACACTTTCAGTGCTTTCTGAATTGAAAATAGATGTCTTTTGCTGTCACTTGAATTATTACTTTAAGAAAATGACAGGCTGGCTGTCTCTTCATTATTTATTTCTTACCATCGGCGCATGCAATGTTATTAACAACTGCGGACTAAGCACATCTAAGTACAATGGCAATACTTTCTGGAATGGCAAATGGCAGTGGATTGTAAAAAAAGTGAAAATAGTTTCTAGGTACAAGATGCATGTTGACAAGTGTAAAATAAATGATAGCAAGAAGTTGCCTTACGTGAATGTAATATCTGATCCATCAGAGGAAAAATGTGTGCGGTTTTTCTCACATCAACACACATTTACGGTTGTTTGGCATGGAAATGACTGATACTGTTGACTTTGTAAATGACAATCAAAAAGTTACAGTCTCTCTTGCAGTTCTGCAACTCACCTGCATCACAATTACAGTTTCATTGACGACAATTTTGCATAGAGTCATTGTTTGGTAAATATCACATAAAGCTGGCTATCAGTGAAAATTTTCCGACATGTTTTTTTCATCATCATCAACTACAGAAATTCGACGTCGTCATCAAAGCTTGGCCAATTATTCAGCAGATTTTACTCGATGAACGCTATATTGTCGAATCTCGTCATGTTTCAATGCACTGACGAGATTTCAGGCACCCTAATTGCTTACATTTTTGACATCTATATACATATTTCTTTTCACATATTACACAATTTTTCTTGTCTATTTTGCTACATAGATTACAAAGACAGTTAGGAATCAATGGAAGAAGAAATTTTATGATAAATCACAGACGCGAAAGTAGCAACCTAAGTCACAAGCACATGACAACTTCCGCTTCACCATTTTGCGAATAGCATAGCGTAGGACAATAACAGTCTTTCAGCAGTTAATTACTGAATTCATTAAATATTAGAAGCACTTTTAGAAAAGATGTCAAAAAATTGAATTTTTTTTCAGACCAAAAATGGTCATTTTTAAGTAATCGTCTCAATTTTTCAATACGACAAGCAATTGCTTGTTCAATAGATTTTGAAGCTAATTGGATAAAGAATGTCTTATTCACGAAGAAATTATTGCAAAACGCTTTAATGAAAATTGTTGATTGTCAACGTGCGATCATAATAATAATGGTCTGCTTTAATAACCGAAGTATATCTTGTGGACACAGATGGTAGTCATTAATTAGTTGTTTGTGTTATTGCATAGCAAGTGTGCGTGTTTTGCTATTTCTTATCACTGAAGTAGCTATGTACTCAATTTGTTGTTATCGCTGTAATCTTACAGAATAAATATCATACGAGATTGATGCAACTTCCATATGCAAATTCATAAAATGTTTCTTCTTTGTTTTCGCAATTGCTGGTTTTATTGTTCAGATCATAATGATCATTTTCTTGAAATTAGATTGCATTTTAGAACAGATGGCAAATAAGCGACTCCTTTTTTCACCTGTGTAAAAATAGATGAAAATTCCGTCAAGAAATTTTAATAATAATACTAAAAAATATGACAAACAAGGAATGATGAGAAGAAATGAAGATTTTGCAATATAAGATGAATATCAATGTGCGCTTCATTTAATGTGCTTTTTTTACATTTCGAACTGAATATTTAAATCTGTAGCCTTCATTTGAATTTCATATATTTGATCAAACATCTCATTTTGACTAACAGTAAAATAGTTTTTCCAGTCACCAACTTGCCCTATTAAATAAATGAAATGATAAAGTTTTACACAATAATGGACTGTTTTAATGGAAAATTCAAACCTTTTCGAATAAATTCAGATATTTTTTGATTGAACAACCACACACCTTTCCTGTTGGAGCGATTGCTGGTTTTCATATTTTGAAAATGAACTTTGTCCATAGTTTTTTGCACAATTTCAGCACTAAGATTCAATTGCAGAAACTTGCAGATTCTCTGAATTTGAAAAGTCAAATTCTAAAAAATTGGCCACACGTTCATGGATTTCAGTATACTCAGATTATTAATGATCACCTTCTTCATATCTTCATAGTTGACAAATAGCATATTCTGATTAATTTGGCCCAATCTCCAATAACTTTTCAAATGTTCAAACCAAGATCCACAATATACTGCAAATACACAATATACATTCAGTGAGCATTATCGACTATCAAAAAAATACATATTATCAAAATAAATTCAATTTTTTTCATTTTTGCAAATTCTAATTTTTGTCAAAGGAATATATATATATATATTTATATATATTATATACTCATATATTCATTTTCATGTATTTTATATTCATTCAGATCATCCGTATATACAAATACATAATCAAAAGAAGTTAATATATATGTATGGATATAAATGAGAAATATAGATAGTGTGAAAAATTTTATCGCTAATTGAAGCGTAATCAAAATTGACAATGAGCAATAGCAGTAAATTTCTTGGAATATCTCAGACATACCTTTTCCGCTTATATATAAGGTGAAAAAATGTTCCCATGAAAAATCTTGTTGACCAAGAAAACGAGCCATACGATGAAAATGATAATAACTAACTGCGGTGTCTTTTGGATTTCGATATACATAAATGATCTATTCAAATATGGCATAAACGATCATCTAGATCATGACCAAAATGTTTATTGAAACCACAAACTTTGCATTTGCCATGAACAGCTTCTGTTGGAAGAAGTTCTAATGGTAAATGTGTAAACCATATTCTTGGGTTGTTATTTTCTTCGTTAAGTGCAATTGGTGTGATTGGATTTGTGAAGCTATTAAACAATTTTGAAAACATCTGAAAACAGTTTACTTTACAATAATAATAATAATAAATAATTTATTTAGTTATGCATTATCATTAAATACTTAATTCATTAATTTAATTTTATTTTGGTTAAAAGAATTAGAGAAAATCGCACATATTACTTGCCACAACCAAAATGCACGCACCCATGCATACTTGTTGTCCATTTCTAACCAAGGAACTCTTTCATGCAATGGCTTTTGTTTCACCTGTTCACTGTGGCACAGTTGAGAAAGCAATTCACTAACCCATGTAGTACCTAGAAAAAAAAAGAAAGAAAAGAAAAATGCAAAAAGCAAGGCAAAACTTTTGCTTTAAAAATTATTACCTGATTTTGGATATGAGATTATTAAAATGTCTGTAGGTCGAAAATGAAATTCGCGAAGGGTAAGAATTTGTTCCGGAGATACAACTACTCCTGGCCAGATGTAACCAGCAAATGCAAAAGCTCGTGGAATTCGAAAAAAGTACGCCTTCGTAATTTCACTGTCCACTTCTAAATTGCCATTTAAATCCATATAGAAAAATAAATGAAAAATTCGTGCCAATTGAATATAAATGGAACAAAATTTAATAAATGTCAATCAATCAAATATTCATTTTAATTCAGCTTTATTTGTTTAATCTTTACGAGCGGAATTGAACTAAAATTTGAATTGAGTGTTTCAAAAAGCATCAGCTTTTAGAAAAATTTGCATTTCATCAACACATTTTAATCACCAATATAATTAATTAATGAATAAAGTTAATGAATAATATTCTGTCATTCATTTTCAAGAATGTAGAAGTTAAATAAAACAAAGTTACATGGCTAATTATGCAAAAATGTCACTCATATGTAGAAATTAACCCTGAAGATGAGATTGCGTTGCGTTTCCACTTTCAAGTGTATCAGCAAAACCAGCAGCAATGTGAATCTATGAAAATTATTTAATTTCAAGAATGATCGTTTTTCAAAGAAACAAACAAACAACTAACTGTCGACATGACTGATTGCTTGAAAAAATTCAACTTTATCCTTTCATTTTTTTGCACAAACTATAGTCAATTTGTGCAGCAATTCAAAATTCTTTTCATTTTTTTTCTAATAATGTACAAATAAATAAATAATTGATTGATTGATTGCGACAATTTGATGCTATCGATCCACCATCTAATCAAGCATCTGGGAAGAAATTTCTACGGACAGCTAATTTCATTTTATAATAATTTTGAAACAATTTTATTGTCAGTTTTCAAAGCAGCGCTTTTTGAAAATGAAATCTTCACCCCACAACATCAACTGATTTCATGGTTGACGACTGACAACTAATTGATTAAATGACAATTGATAATGAATGAACTAGGCATTTGTATGAAAGCATGAACAAACAACCTTCCCAGCATGACCAAATGGAAAAATCAAAGCACAAATCATGGAAATGGAAAACCTGCCATTTTTGTTTGGAACAGCAACAGCAACATTTTCTATTCTTCTTCGCTCCTTTTCGCCCTTTATCCAGTAAGAATCTGGTAAGAATTTCTTCCATATGTCCTCCCCTCTCTCTTTCTCTCTCTTCCTTTCGTTCCTTTTCATTATTTGTTTAATTTTTTTATTTTATGTTTATTTTATATTATATATTTTTATTTTATAGCCACATCATTTGCATACTTCAAACAAAAAATTTAAAACACTTTCTTAAAATTTATCGCATTTTTTTATTTCTTTTTTGCTAATGTTCCATTAATTTTATAATTTTTATTAGACAAACTGTTCATTAAAAAATCCGTCTTGAATTTTCACAATTTTAATACACTTATTCAAATAAAGTGAATTGCATATGATTTAAACATAAAATACAGCAACAACAACAACTACTAATAATAATCATCATAATAATAGAGTATTCGCTTTTCCACAATAATTTTACATTTTATGATTAAGTTTTTATTTTTTTAAATCTTTATTTCATTTAAAATATATTCAAATCTATTTATTTCTTCTAATTTCTAAAGTGACCTTCATAATTTTGCCTAAAAAATTGTAGCACAATCCTTATTTACTGCAAATAATATAAAGTCCATTTTTTGAAAATTAAACCTTTTTGCAAAACTTTTCTTCTAAATGCCGTTAAAACGTTTTACATTACTTGGATTCAAAAGGTGTGATGATGGATTATGCTAATTTTACTTTTTTACTGACTAGTGACTTTTATTAATTGAAACGTCAGCAAAACAAAATTATAAAAATTTCCACTTTGGATGATGGAAATTTTACTTAATTACAATAGCAACAATAATTTGATTAAATGATGCATATTTTATAATAAAAGTGTCATTGTTTCAGATAATAAAAATTTGCTGCTTGGAAAAACAACACTTAAAACAGTAGCGGTATAATAAAATATCGAACATTTTCCATGATGGAATCGGTAAGCAGTTTATTGGAATGCTATAAACATTAGATTAAACAAAATATATAAATTAAACAAGCAATACTTTTAATAATATTCGATTCTTTTTCTTTTTCAAATGAATCTCTCATATTCATCTTATGCATGCTCAATTTTGCTATTAATTATTATTCGTCTTTTATATTTAATTATTTATTCACTGCTGAACTGAACATTGCTCTGAAAAATTGATCAGCACTGAACAATGCTTTATGAATAGTTTTTCAAAAAACCCAAGTGCTATATTTTAGGAAACTGACGATGGAACAAAACCGTTTATAGCAATCGCCATGCTAGTATGCGGTGTAATTGGTGGTCTGATGCTTGTAATACTCTGTTTAATATTTTGCAAGCAATGTTTTAAACCGCAGCAAGATAGCAAACTGTGAGCAAAATTTTGATTTAGCTAATTGCTAGTACTAGTATCATTAAAAATAAAATTATAAAATAAAAAATGCAATCATGCAGTTTTTGATATTTAGTTTTTGCTTCTGTTGCAGTAGTAAAAGTCTATCACTTAAACTGATATAGTTACCAAATTTTGTATTGTGAAAAAGATTTTTATGAAAAACAGAATTTCTTGTCACGAAAGGAGCTTTATCCTAAATCACAAAATCTAAAAACATGAAACCCTCATAAGACATTGTACTAAGATGTTCTTTACCGTGGAACTAAAATTTTCTGCCTTTAGTCATTTTCCTTTTAATCACAATCAGTAAATAATGATGATGAAATTTATATGCCTATGTTCATTATGTTCCATTTTGCATTGTTTCAGAAATGAAAATAGATGTTACTATCGAACATGTTACAGTGAGAAAAGTTCTCCAGCAAAAAGAAGCAGATTGAATAACAGACTTTTTGAATATGCAACTGAAAGTCAAAGTAGAAAAAGCAAAGGAAATGAGCAGCAATATAAAAACAAGCCATGCAGTGGTAATCTGATGGTGATAGAGACTTCCAGAAATGTTGCCGTAAGTGATTCCAGGTTAAAGAAGTGATTTATATTTTATTAAATTTAGAAAATGACAAATATAACTTTAAAATTCAATATACGCATTCATTACAGGAATTTTGTCCGAAAGGAAAATCCAGTTCTGAAAAGCATATCAAAATTGCCCATCCAGATAATCAAACGACAGTTGAAGAAGAGACGTCTGAAGTTTTGCAGCAACACTGCAATGAATTTAATCATTTTCAATGCCGACAAGCATTGCATTCCCCTCAGTCAAGATTGACCATATTTCAAAACACATTATCATTCAAAGATAAATCAAATAGCAAAATGTTGAAAAATGGCACTGAGTTGCAAAAATGCATTAGTCAATCTAAAGTCAATAGGGCTTGTTCTACTGCACCTGTACTACCAGTTGAAAAAAATAATGAAGATTTATTAGCAGATCAATTTTCTGAAAATGATAGTCTCATCGCTTCAGATTGGGTTGAACAGCAACCGCGTAAAATATACGTCGACCGTAAAAAGCGTCAAAACATACTAAAACGTGCACCGCAGCCAAACTTATGCAACAATCACCAAAGTGCTTGGGCTGAGCAGGGAGGCAGAGTTATTAAAAGTTTTGAATTACTCGATGACCATTGCAAACCATACATACCAACAAGACAGGCGAGAAGTTTGGAAATCGACTATGGTACTACGACAACTTCCAAACCGATACATCAGTCATTTTGCTTCGGCCGACAGCAGCTGAACAAAGCAAATCCGCCTAGACTGTTGTTCAATTCACCAGCATATGAAAAATGGGATAATTTTGAGGCTAATTTCAGGACTAGAATTGCCAGACCATTGACAGAAGATTTAGCCGGAAAAATGGAATCTGAATGCAACAACAAACTCTGGGAACTGAGATGTTCATTAATAAAGCAGTTGCACAGCTTGAATCACAATATGCCGGCCAAAGATAAAATGTTTTGTCGAACAGAAAATGATAAAAAAAGTTCCTCTTCTTCAACCACCTGTACAACGTCTTTTGAATCCAACACTGAACTTTCCGCGTGTGATGAATTTTCTTGGACTCCATGTCTACCAACGCTCAACAGCACACCGCTGACATTGCATGCAAAACGGCAAAAGTTAAGGTAATAATTGAAAGCACAAAATCATTTGCATAAAAATGAAACATTAAACTTGAATTTGTTTAAGAAAATTATATTTACGTCGTCAGTGGCAACTGCACAAACAGCATGCGGCCATTGTGCAAAGTCAAGAAAGTTACGAGACTGCCGAAAGTTCTGAATCGAGCAAACTAGAGCAAACATTAACTTCAACTGAATCGATTGTCGTTGGAAATACTGGTAAAAATAATTTAAAATTAATTCTCCAAATTTTAATTTTTCGACATCTTTTTTTTCAAAAATCATATATGAAAAATGTAAATAGCAGTATGATGATAACAAAACGCTTCAGTAAAATTAAACTTTTGATTTAAAAATAAACTTTTTATTATTAATCTGCGGTCATGTTTTGTCAAATAAACATGTCATGTCAACAGATTAACATGTCAGATTAGTCATATCCGATTCATTTTATTGGATTGCGCTTTTAGAAGCACAATTAACAAGTCGACCAGAAATTTGGGAACAAGCGCAAAACCGCTTTCCGTACATTCCTCCTATAAAAAATGAAGTTATCGATTTGACCTGCGCCTCTCTAGTAAATGACAGCATTGGAAATGCTTGCCAATACTGGATTCATTCTGAGTCAACGTTGCCTTCACAGACATCAGAACATCCATTGATAGGCATCCAATATCATCCGTCTGAGCAGAAAGCTGGACAAGCGTCACGTGATTTCTACTTGCAAATATAATTCAGCGCACCAGGACAGATTTGCACATCAATGTTGAAAAGCAGTATTTCTAGAAACACTCGATGCATTTTCATTTATCAATGTTCACTTTTGAGAATAAAAATACTAGCATATAAAAAACGGCACTACTGTTTCGTTCAAATCTTTCTGTTTACTTATATTGTTTATTTAAAAAAAAGTGAATAATCAAAGGAAGTATATGAACGTCGTTTCAAATGCTTACATTATTATTATAAAAAGTATAAAATCAAAATAATACAGAAATGAAAGACAATGAATAAAATAAATCAGTACTGTTGACGCTCAGCTAATTCATCGTTTAATATTAAACATTTTTTATTTAAATCATCATTCAACTGCTCGTCAGTTCTGGTTTTTGTACAGAGGCGAATCATTTGAGCTACAGATTTTTTCTTAAATTTCTTGCTCTTCATTCGTCGGTTCTTGCTCGCGGTTGCCAATAAAAAATATACTTACTGCCTGTTGATTGATTGCTACAATGCCATCAGGAAAGCGCGAATCAGAAAGAAATGGAAACCCGCCGGTCAATACCAATTCGTCGCTGAACAGCGACTAACGCGCCGAAAACACGGTGGAGGAAGCGAACGAACTTGCTCGAGGGAGCGGCTCGTTACATTGAGGGCTTGTCCGGGAAATGGCGTTGAGGGGAGCCACAAGTGCTTGTTACGGCCTACCCCCAGCCTTTTCTCCAGAAATGAATCCGAACGAGTGGCTGGACACGGTCGAAGCCTATTTCTTCGTCTCCGATGTGCCACTCTCCCACCAAGCCGCCAGCGTTCGCCTGCTTATGACGGAAGCGGTGCAACGTTAGCTCTTCCCGCCCGGGTCAACACGGGACAGTTCCTGGCAGAACCTCAAACGTCGCCTGCTGGAGGACTACGGCGGGAACGAGTCTCCGATCCGGTTGGAAATGCCTTTCAGTGGCTGCGGCAGCGAAAGGATCAGCCTATCCGAGACTTCGCACGCGAAGTAGCCAAAGTGGGACGCAGAGCCGGGAAGTCAGAGAGCGAATTGGTCTGCCGTTTCATCCTAGTCCTGGCGTCCAGAGAACTCCATCGAGGTCTCTGCCTGCGGGAGCCGGCGACTCTCAGAAAGGCACGCCAGTGGGCAGAAAGAGTAACCGAAATCGAGGAAGGCCGACGGAGTGCAGTCGACGATACTGGCTTGGGGAACGGCGGCCTAGCCAAGACTGTGGAAGCTTTGGCCCAGCGCTTGGACAAGATGGAGGTGACTCGGGAACGGCCATCCCGCTTGCAACCCACACGGAGAGCAATGGAGTGCTTCGAGTGCGGTGACCTGGGCCACATTCGACGAGACTGTCCCCAGCTGCGGTTCCGAACCCGGTCGGCGCGTGCTTCGAGCAGCGGAACCAGTGATGGTCGTCTCCTGGCGATGTCGGAACTCCAAGCTGGACAATCACCTTCTGTTACAGGTAATGTAAATTTGCTGGAGATTTCCCTCCTTTTGAATAGTGGGGCGGTTGTTTCCGTAGTACCGCTCCCAACATGGCGCAAGTCCACCGGGGGTGAGCCCTTTGGAGCTGCCAAAGGCTCCATCCTACTAGATGACTGGCGGAAGGTGCGCCTCTGCGGCCAAGGAGTGTAGTCGCTTCAGATCGGAAACTGGAGAGGACGTATACACGTCGCAGTTGTAGAGAGTCTGGTCGTACCGGGGATCTTGGGTACGAACTTCTTCGACCAGTTCGTCAAGGTGATCGACTAGCAAGTCCGGGAGATGACCATGACGGAGTCAAGATCGAGCGGGAGCCAGTCCCAAATGAGCGACGTAGCATCGGTTGCGCATTGGTGAGACCGAATTTCAGCGAAGCCGGAGTTGGGAAAACCACGGAGGGGAAACCAGACAGGGGCGATGGCGATCTGGAAGAGTGGGGACGTTCCCTAGTGGACGGAGCGGAGTGTTACGCGCGGAGTAGGCGGGTTCTACGCAGCATACTCAGGAAGTGCGGGAAGGCCATCTTGTGTGGTGAGGCCGACCTAGGAGGAACGAGCCTACTTAGTTGAACGTGACTTCAGTGTGGTGACTGATTTCCAGGCTATTCAGATAAAAACAACTAACAAAGTTGCATGGACCAACAACTGCCAAATTAATTAATTCCACATCCACAATTAATACATAATCGCTTCATGTCGATCAGGAGCGCAGTCAAGCCACCACCGCAAATATAAATATGAACGAAGAAGATGAAGAAGACACATTTCACATTAAGCACAAAATAATTAATAAATATTCTTAAATATGAATATAAACACAAAACATAAAACATTGTGTTCAAGCGCCCCCCCCCCCAAGTGCCCCCTTACTTCCCACCGCCCCCAAGGGAACGATATCGCCCACTTTGGGAATCACTGCGCTAAGAGGACTGACGTGGAAAACATGCCTTGTCTACCTCGATGGTATTGTCGTCTATGGGAAGACAGAGGAGGAGCTTTTGGAGCGGTTAGAAGGGGTGCTGTCCCGCCTTCAATCCGTGGGACTGAAGATCAACTGTTATTTTTATGTTAGTTGAGAATCGTTAATGTGTTCTTTAGTTAATTTTCTGACGACTATCAAATTCCACATAATTCAGGACTTGCTCCAACCTACCCAGATATGAGAATTCAATCAGCTATTCGGAGCCTTTGGGTACAAGTATCACCAAGGTGAGTTGCAAGCAAATCAAATACCCAGATGGTTAAAGTTAACGATTGATAAGATACGATTGATAAGCACAATGAAGCTTACAGGTGAAATAAGACAAGGGACATGGCTGGATATTCACCTCCTACTGATTCAATGGATTTTTTGGAAGATAAATCAAAAGCTTTTCATCAGGCGTTAAATGATGTCATTTTCGTCACTAACGCATACGGAAAAAGTCTGCATCAAAATTCAGTAACGTTTGAAAGTGATTCATTGTGGCCAGAAGTGATTGATATTTATTACAAACGTCTATATTGTTAAAAACTGCAACGAATAATAATGATGAATGCCCGATCAAGATCAAATAATTTTAGTCGCTGTGAGTCTGTTATGGCACGTGAAATCTGTCTTGTTTATTTCAAGAATTCTGGTGATAGTATCTATCTGGATTACGACTCGATCTTGCTATTGCTTAATGTATGGACACAGACAGCTCCGGCTACCGGTTGATCTAGTGTACGGCCTCCCGAGAGACGCGCGCCTTTAAATTTCATTTGTTGTCACTCCTCTGCATTTTATTTGTCAAATTTTATTTTTATCCTTTTGACTGTTTTATAATAATTCTGTTGTTCTCAGATTGAGAAAAGTAAGAGAATGAAATTACGATGAAAAAATAAAAAAAGAATACAATACAGACTGGAGCAAAATGGCGTTTTTTATATTGTATTAATGTAAATATCACCTATGTAAGAATATGGCGGTATTTTTGTTTCCATACTCATTGCAATGTTCTGAATTTTACATAAGAGTTAAATGTGTAGGTAATGGTTTTATTTATTTGAGAAGACATTAATCAGACAATTTATTTTTGGATAGCACAGAATCTGCTGATCTATCGTACTTAAACAGTTTATTCAGCAGTACAAAGTATAACATAGTGTAATACAAAACAACAATATAATATAAAACAATACAGTACAATACAATGCAAACAAACAATATAATAAAACATCATCATAGAAAAGCAATAAAAACTGCACCAGAGTAAATAAAAATAAACAATGCAGTTGTACAGGAAAGACTGGCACTCAATAATTTTCCGCCTCGGGTACTAGGTAAGCCACAGCACTTAAAAACTGCTGCATTGTACGCGTATCACCATCATATTCTGCAGTCAACGCGGTTATGCGTTGCTGCAGTTGTTCATATTTTTTATTTTTGATGTGCAAATCATTAGCGGTGACGCGTCCTGATGTTACCTGCTGATTCAATGTTTCCGTTCAACCCTGCTCGTCGATCAGCAACTGGAGCAGTTCATAAAAGCCAATGTGTCGCTTCCCCGCAAATCGGTTCATTTTGAAGTGCCAGCCTTCCAAATCATTGTTCGTGCAAATATTTAAATTATATACATTCCACAGCGGCAGTCTGTCAGGGGGCATCCATTCCACTCGGAAATAATTGAACAAGACTGCTACTGAACCAATAGCATCTCTGCCAAGCAGTTCCACGGCAGCAGGTATATCATGAAGCGGCAAAAAAGCCGCTGCCAGCAACATTTTGACTTTTTTCTTGGTTGCCGCTTCATGGATGTAGCTGATTTGCATCCCAAGATCCGTCACCTTCCGCAGAACTGCTTGGCAGAATTAGAAGTAACACCCTTGTATGTGGACCCCCGGAAATGTCCCATGCAGTGCAGGGATCAGCGCGGTCTCAAAATCGCAAATTACTGTTTGCGGCTGAAGGACCACCCCCACGTTACCGCTTTTAAAATTAAATGATCGAAAATTTCACGTTAAGTGGAGAGATCCTTTTGGACGGTTAAACTATACACAAGTGGCACTAATTTACCCGCAATAAAAACATGGATGGTGAACATCTGCTGGTACCATTCTGGAACTATTTTTAAAGTTCCATCCATGGACCAGACAGAATGTACAGATAAAATGGATAGATTTTCTTCTGTAGAAACCATTAAAATAAAATTATATACATGATTATACAACAAAAAGCAGCGACCAGCTTTCGTCATTGGGGTGGAATCTCCAGCGGCTGGCGAGTTAGCGAAAGTCTTGGAAATTTTTGTGCCCGTTTTCTGTACAATGGAAAAATGGAACGTTTCTTATACATTGGAAACTGACCAGCAGTTTCCAAATCAGCAGATGCACTGCCCGCTTCTTCGTGGTAAATCTGCGGAATGGTCTTCAATTCCTACGTTGCCCGTCGCTTAAAAGAATTTTTCTTCTCCATTTTATATAGGATGTCACTGTCAGGGGTGCAGTCATTTGCACGAGGAGCAGAAAACAACACTGCGTCCACATCCAATTTCGTGTGGATTGAACCCCGGCATCCTTTTTCTATCTACATGATAAACTTGAATTGAATGAACAGAAATGAGATATCAGATAAAATATGAATTACCCGACGGCAAACCCACTGCTTATCTTCCATGTTCGTACGTTTCAAATTGTAAACTCTTCCTTCACATGTAATAAATTGTAATTACCTCTTTCATTTGAAACCAAACGCAAATTGTAAGCCATCAGATAAGACAAATCAGAGAAAAGTCAAGCACAGAGAAAAGTGGTAAGATGGAGAAAACGTAGTTCGTTACTGATTTTATATATATGTTACGCTTAATGTTGAAAATTGCCTATTATTGATAATAGACAAGCGTTTTGCCTATTATTGATAGTAGGCAGTAAACATTTGCCTAATATTGAAAAAATGGCTTACAAGTCACGCTGTATGTTGGTGGACATTTCCTACAGTTAAGTACTAAGGGTCATTGCACAGTTTGCAAAAAAAACTGCAGAAATCAGTGTGTTCAGTGTAGAAAACGGTTTCACCAGATAGGTTTCCCAATATATTATCAGCAGCTGAATATCATGATAGTATTGTGTAACGGTTGCTGCCAATATGTTTAATATTCAACAGTGATGAATTGTAGAAATAAACACCGTATACTACTTTCATGAGGGCACTGCAGTGTACAATATTCCCAAATGGGTACACCAGAAAAAAGAAAACGCTTGCCTATTATCAATAATAGGCAATTTTCTACATTATACGTAACATATATGTATATATATATATATATATAAATCTGCTCCCACTGTTTGTAAATTAATTTGTTGCCTGTTGAAATTTATCAAGATTTGATGTAAACTTCCGGATGTAATGTCAGAATACA
>NW_003526942.1:59734-60648 GCF_000181795.1 Trichinella spiralis | reverse complement strand
GGAGTATGATATGCAATGGCAATCTTTTTAGTTAAAGTAATAGAAATACGATGACAGTACCTATAGGGATTGGGAGAAGATTTTATTCATGCTCAATGTATGGTGTCAGACAGTTCGGGATACCTCAGGATCTAGTCTGTGGCCTATCGAGAGACGAGCCCTTATAAATGGGATTTTATGTCACTCCTTCGCATTTGATTGGATAAGAAATATTTATATCCTTTTGACTGTTTTATAATGAATTCTGTTGTTCTCAGAATGAGAAAAGTAAGAGAAAGAAATTACGATGAAAAAATAAAAAAAGAATACAATACAGACTGGAGCAAAATGGCGTTTTTTATATTGTATTAATGTAAATATCACCTATGTAAGAATATGGCGGTATTTTTGTTTCCATACTCATTGCAATGTTCTGAATTTTACATAAGAGTTAAATGTGTAGGTAATGGTTTTATTTATTTGAGAAGACATTAATCAGACAATTTATTTTTTGGATAGCACAGAATCTGCTGATCTATCGTACTTAAACAGTTTATTCAGCAGTACAAAGTATAACATAGTGTAATACAAAACAACAATATAATATAAAACAATACAGTACAATACAATGCAAACAAACAATATAATAAAACATCATCATAGAAAAGCAATAAAAACTGCACCAGAGTAAATAAAAATAAACAATGCAGTTGTACAGGAAAGACTGGCACTCAATAATTTTCCGCCTCGGGTACTAGGTAAGCCACAGCACTTAAAAACTGCTGCATTGTACGCGTATCACCATCATATTCTGCAGTCAACGCGGTTATGCGTTGCTGCAGTTGTTCATATTTTTTATTTTTGATGTGCAAATCATTAGCGGTGACGCGTCCTGATGTTACCTGCTGATTCCATGTTTCCCATCAACCCCGCTC
>NW_003526942.1:58072-59724 GCF_000181795.1 Trichinella spiralis | reverse complement strand
CAATGTGTCGCTTCCCCGCAAATCGGTTCATTTTGAAGTGCCAGCCTTCCAAATCATTGTTCGTGCAAATATTTAAATTATATACATTCCACAGCGGCAGTCTGTCAGGGGGCATCCATTCCACTCGGAAATAATTGAACAAGACTGCTACTGAACCAATAGCATCTCTGCCAAGCAGTTCCACGGCAGCAGGTATATCATGAAGCGGCAAAAAAGCCGCTGCCAGCAACATTTTGACTTTTTTCTTGGTTGCCGCTTCATGGATGTAGCTGATTTGCATCCCAAGATCCGTCACCTTCCGCAGAACTGCTTGGCAGAATTAGAAGTAACACCCTTGTATGTGGACCCCCGGAAATGTCCCATGCAGTGCAGGGATCAGCGCGGTCTCAAAATCGCAAATTACTGTTTGCGGCTGAAGGACCACCCCCACGTTACCGCTTTTAAAATTAAATGATCGAAAATTTCACGTTAAGTGGAGAGATCCTTTTGGACGGTTAAACTATACACAAGTGGCACTAATTTACCCGCAATAAAAACATGGATGGTGAACATCTGCTGGTACCATTCTGGAACTATTTTTAAAGTTCCATCCATGGACCAGACAGAATGTACAGATAAAATGGATAGATTTTCTTCTGTAGAAACCATTAAAATAAAATTATATACATGATTATACAACAAAAAGCAGCGACCAGCTTTCGTCATTGGGGTGGAATCTCCAGCGGCTGGCGAGTTAGCGAAAGTCTTGGAAATTTTTGTGCCCGTTTTCTGTACAATGACGCTTTAACACTTTTATACATTGGAAACTGACCAGCAGTTTCCAAATCAGCAGATGCACTGCCCGCTTCTTCGTGGTAAATCTGCGGAATGGTCTTCAATTCCTACGTTGCCCGTCGCTTAAAAGAATTTTTCTTCTCCATTTTATATAGGATGTCACTGTCAGGGGTGCAGTCATTTGCACGAGGAGCAGAAAACAACACTGCGTCCACATCCAATTTCGTGTGGATTGAACCCCGGCATCCTTTTTCTATCTACATGATAAACTTGAATTGAATGAACAGAAATGAGATATCAGATAAAATATGAATTACCCGACGGCAAACCCACTGCTTATCTTCCATGTTCGTACGTTTCAAATTGTAAACTCTTCCTTCACATGTAATAAATTGTAATTACCTCTTTCATTTGAAACCAAACGCAAATTGTAAGCCATCAGATAAGACAAATCAGAGAAAAGTCAAGCACAGAGAAAAGTGGTAAGATGGAGAAAACGTAGTTCGTTACTGATTTTATATATATGTTACGCTTAATGTTGAAAATTGCCCTATTATTGATAAATAGACAAGCGTTTTTGCCTATTTATTGATAGTAGGCAGTAAACATTTTGCCCTAATATTGAAAAAATGGCTTACAAGTCACGCTGTATGTTGGTGGACATTTCCTACAGTTAAGTACTAAAGGTCATTGCACACTTTTTCAAAAAAAACTGCAAAAATCATTGTGTTCCTTGTAAAAAACCGTTTCACCCGAAAATTTTCCCCATATATTAATCCCCGCTGAATTTCCTTGAAATATTGTGTAAACCGTTTGCTCCCCATAATTTTAAATTTAACAGTGATGAATTTGTAAAAATAAACACCCTATATTAATTT
>NW_003526942.1:54507-57075 GCF_000181795.1 Trichinella spiralis | reverse complement strand
AAAAATGCTGTTGGACGTTCATATTATTTCATATAAAATACAGTCGAAACTTGGTTAAGTGCACAATTGAATAAGTGCATAAGATTTTGGCCGAAAAAAATTTCCCTGTACTTAATTTAAACGATAAAAATAATGAATAAGTGCATGGAAATTCTTGCCAAATTCCATGCTCACTTATAACCAAGTTCAAATGTAATTTGAAATACAACATCAAACAGATCAGCTACATCATAAGCGCTGCTTTTGATGCGGAATATTTAAATATTTCGTTATCATTAAAATATACATTGAAAGGTTGCAAATGCAAATGAAAACAGATGGCAACTTAAGTGTTCACCAACGCACTAGTCGGTTTCGTTCAGAAGTTGAAATAGAAAGTTTACAATTTACATCAAATATGTAAATAAATTTGTTTTTTGATTTGTAAATAATACTGCAGATTTTTAATTTTTTATTTAAATAAAATATACGAAGGTTGAAAGGTTTAAAGTAAAATTCTTTGATTGCTAGCAAGATAGATTTTGAGAGAACAGTCAGACGGAAAGTAGAAAAGTATTTAATGCTAACAAATTAGCTGTTGCCATGCCTAATTTTAGCTGACACTGCAGCTGTGGACAATTCATCACTTGTTGATTTTTCCATTGTATTGCAATCGTCTTTAGCTACACATCTGAACATTTTCTAACAAACGAAAAAGCATCTAATGCATAAATCTCACATAATTACTAGCTCAAACGTAATTTATCTGACAAGCATAGCAACTGCTGGGGTTGACATTTATTTCGAACACTATTTATCCACTCGGCGTGATAAAAGTAAAGCACTTTAATGATGCTAACAGAAGAAAAGCAGTAAATGGAACCGACCAGAATAGCTATTTTTTCATAAGTTTGCTTTTTATCATCTTATTTGTTTCGCACCATTTAATGTTGCGCTGCGTCTATATGAACAGCACCTCCCTTTTTTATATCAATCAAAAAATTCAGTTTTTTTCTATAAAAATTAAATATGCGATATCATAAAGTTAAGAAAAATTATCAGCCATGCTACCATGAATACATAAAATAAAAACAGTGAAACCTTGAATTAGAAAACTTACCATTGATAGAAATCAAATATTTAACAAATGGAACTTCTTAGAGCGACAACCATACATTTAAATGTGAAAAAGCAGGCGAAGTTCCCTTTGAGAAATCAGTTCTACACATTATTAAATTGTATGAAAAACCTTGAAATTATGCTTTAAACATTGTTTACTTAGTTTCTTTACAGTTTTTGACCCACCATGTGTGCCCTCATAATGATTTACCTAATCTGGACATTCACAATCACTTTTTCCATTTTTTCAACGAAGGCTTTTCTGAGACAGGCTACCAGCATGTATAACTGTAAAATGTTCATTTAATAATAGAATGAAAAAAAGGAAAAGAAATTTTATTGATTTTGAACCTTTGAACACATAAAGTTACAAAAGAATACCATAAATCTTTTTTCATTGAATTTGTTTATTTTACAATGATATTGTTCTGTAATGTTTACTTCATAAGACTTAATTGTAAATTGTAGACTTAATGTAAAAGTTTTAAAAGAAAAATAATACAACCTGTCATTCATATTTTTTGAAAATTTTCCAATGTCAACGGAACCTGCTGATCAGAACTTGAAGGCAGGGGGACGGTAGTCAACAGTAGGAAGTGAGTTGATCCGTTATTTGAGCGTCGGGACGGTGACAAACGTCTTGTGTGTGTGTGTGTGTGCTTTTCACCGATTTAATTGTGAGTAATTTTTTCACGTCATAATTATCTTACTTTGCTTGCACTTTTGTTGAATAAACGCCATTTCACTTCTTGTAAAAACTTGTAATAATACATGTACATGATAAATTCGTCACGTTCAGAAGCGAACGTGAATCAGATAGCGGTTAGATGACCATTATAGATCTGACCTGCCGCTGAATTAAACTCGTGAATAGTCCACCAGCTCGCAGGCGACAACGTTTTTCTCGCCAACAACATTTATCTTTGCTTTTGTTTATTTATTCTGAGTGATAGTGTGCTTTGGATTTGTAAGATTCTGATTTTGCTTGTTATTTGCAATTGTGATTTTTTACTTGAAATTTGATTAATTGTTGAGGAAATTCAAGGAAATTAGTTCAAAAATTGCATAAAATTAGTTTTATTTGTTGACGAAATGATGTTGATATTTCAATAAGACGTATGAGATTATAGCTTTTGACGTCTAATCGTCTATGTTCCAAATTTTCCGCACAAAGGAATGGAGCAATTGTTCAAGTACGTTACAGGTAAAGATTACTGAAGAGGAAATACAGTCGTTATAGGGTTCGTGTTATGGTGGGTGATTTAATCATAACTAGCTAGGCATCCAACATACGTAATTCTTGGCTGCGAGAGACCACGGTCAAGAATACGGGGAAGCAAATGGTTCGCCTCATAGGAATCAAAATGCCAAGAATTGGGATGGATACATGGAAGGAACGACCCCTGTCGGTCTCCTCCTCTCTTAAAAAGGAGATCAGGTAGCAATCAGGTAAACGATAATGCGTGAGAG
>NW_003526942.1:52414-53797 GCF_000181795.1 Trichinella spiralis | reverse complement strand
GTGGATCATTTGGAAACTTGGAAGGTAAAAATTTAGTGAAGAAAAAGAAAATGAAGAAGGGTAATTTTATAAATAAATTATTGTGCATAGGCAATGGAAGAAGTTTATAAGAAGGGTTTGACGCGTGCGATTGGATTGTCAAATTTTAACATCGAACAAATGCCAAGAATTATCGACAATTGTGAAATAATTCCGCATAATATTCAAGTAGACTTTTTGATTATTAATATGACAGATTATTGAATGAAAATAAATATTAACTTAGGTTGAATGTCATATTTATTGGCCACAAAATGAATTGTTTGATTTTTGCAAGAAATACAATATTTCATTCACTGCTTATGGACCAATTGGTAGTCCTGGTAGGAAAGAAAGTCATTTGGGTATTTTAGGTGTTGCTGATATAAAGTAAATAGTAAAGAAATATATATAAAACAAGATTCATATTATATTGCATTGTTGTTTAGCAAAGAGCCTGCACCATTGGAAGATGCTGCTGTGAAATCAATTGGAGAAATACACAAAAAAACTCCAGCACAGGTTATTGTTTGTGAATAAATAATTGCGTATAATTGATTGATTGATTGGTGTTTAAATGTTTTAGATTTTGTTGAGATATTTGATTCAACGTGGAATGATAGTGATACCGAAAAGCACGAATGAAGGTCGAATAAAAGAAAACTTTAATGTATTTGATTTTAAACTTGAAGAATCAGATATGTCTGCATTGGCAAACAGACCAATCAAGAAACGATTGTTCCTTTTCTACTGGTACCATTAATATGTTTTACCGGTATACTTTTTTATTTTGATAAATAATTTTCTTTTTAGGGCTAGGAAACATCCAGATTTTCCATTTGAACCGATGGATTGAATAATTTTATGGACGGAAGATTTTTGCAATTTCTGGACAGTTTTTTATTTTTCAAATTGATTACCGTAAAATTTTGATTAATGCTGTTTTTTAACGATTGATTATTTTACTGATTGAAGTAATTTATCAATCCTTTTTATGTCTTCAATTGATATTTCTGACTTTGCAGAAAATGAATTTTACCGCGAATGTTTGTGATGATTATTCATTTCTTCATTATGCTTATTTTTGTACGAAATGTAATATTTTTGATTGGTGTGTTGTGCATGCGCATCAATTATTTTCACTATCATTGCTATCCAATTATTGATTGATGTTTTACGTGAAATATTCGTTCAGATTTATTACTGTTTGAAATTTTACAATACTATGTATGCTTTTTCCGTGAATTATATTAATGCAAATGTCAGATAGTTTTTGATGATGCATTTTTTCATTCTAATATTGAAGTAATGTAAGGTGTGCAATTTTTATTTTTCGTAACCGTAAAAGTTTACATTAAAATGTAT
>NW_003526942.1:41518-52404 GCF_000181795.1 Trichinella spiralis | reverse complement strand
ATGATAGTGATACCGAAAAGCACGAATGAAGGTCGAATAAAAGAAAACTTTAATGTATTTGATTTTAAACTTGAAGAATCAGATATGTCTGCATTGGCAAACAGACCAATCAAGAAACGATTGTTCCTTTTCTACTGGTACCATTAATATTTTTTACCGGTATACTTTTTTATTTTGATAAATAATTTTCTTTTTAGGGCTAGGAAACATCCAGATTTTCCATTTGAACCGATGGATTGAATAATTTTATGGACGGAAGATTTTTGCAATTTCTGGACAGTTTTTTATTTTTCAAATTGATTACCGTAAAATTTTGATTAATGCTGTTTTTTAACGATTGATTATTTTACTGATTGAAGTAATTTATCAATCCTTTTTATGTCTTCAATTGATATTTCTGACTTTGCAGAAAATGAATTTTACCGCGAATGTTTGTGATGATTATTCATTTCTTCATTATGCTTATTTTTGTACGAAATGTAATATTTTTGATTGGTGTGTTGTGCATGCGCATCAATTATTTTCACTATCATTGCTATCCAATTATTGATTGATGTTTTACGTGAAATATTCGTTCAGATTTATTACTGTTTGAAATTTTACAATACTATGTATGCTTTTTCCGTGAATTATATTAATGCAAATGTCAGATAGTTTTTGATGATGCATTTTTTCATTCTAATATTGAAGTAATGTAAGGTGTGCAATTTTTATTTTTCGTAACCGTAAAAGTTTACATTAAAATGTATAGCAATTTGTGCGTGCTAAGGTATTTCCTTAACAAAATAGATGAATTAGTTTATTTATTTATTTATTTATGTGGGATATTAAAATCAAAAAGAAATGAATGATTTAATCGGACAGAATGGGAAAAGGATATGCACAGTGATTTTAATTCTGAAAAGTTGCAAAAGTGATATGATTGTTAGCTTCAATCACAGAAACACAGTAAAATAAATGATGCTGAAGAAATTTAAATAAAATTTCAAAAGGACGAAACTGTTTCTAAGTCGGTTGAGTTTTTTAGTTATGTATGAATGAAAATATCTGGAATAAGAAAACGAAAGAAAAAAATGTATATATATATATATATACAGTGTGCATATTTCCGTGAAATTTACATATTAAAATGTGGGAATGTTTTACATTGAATGTTGATAAGCAGCGGAATAATATTATTACAAATGTATTATAAATTGAAAGCAAGAAATTTCTGTCTGAGTACCATATTGCCACGTTGTCGCATGAAATTCATTGTTGATTCTGGATCGTTAGATTTGACTATTGCTGTTCCAGAAACAATCACGTTGGCACCGGCTTCAGCGCACTGATTGATATTGGCAGGACCAACGCCACCGTCAACTTCAATATCCAGTTTAGGAAATTGCATCCGACACTTCCGAACCTTTTCTAACATTTCCAATAAAAATGACTGTCCACCAAATCCAGGCTCAACAGTCATCACAAGAAGCATGTCAACTCGAGGTAAATACGGTAGTACGTCTTCGAGTGGTGTGTTCGGTTTAATAGCAATGCCGCATTTCATTCCGGTTGCTTTGATTTCGGTGATCACTTCATCTACATAAATTACAAGAAAAAATGGACGAAAAGGAAAAAAAAAGTACGGCAAATTAAGCATATATAATTTACGTTATAAAACTTTTACAATAAAACATGCTGATTCATTTCAAATTTTAAATGAAGGCTTATTACGTGCCAAATGTGAAAAATAAACGAGAAAAGTGGAAAATACGAATTTCATAACTAAGCTCCATGTCAAGTATTTAATGGAGAAGTAGTTAAAAATTTACAAATAATAATAATGAAGATAATTTAAATTGCTTGAAAAATAGAAAAGAAAAAGTGAATAAATGATGAACTGACCAACATTCGTGCATGCTTCCAAATGAAAAGTAAAATAATCAGTTCCAGCTTCAGCCATTGGCATTATCCATTGTTCTGGCCGATCGACCATCAAATGCACGTCAAAAATTACCGGTCTCGGTATGTGCTTTCGTAGACATTGAATCACTGCCGGCCCTATGGAAATGTTCGGCACAAAATGACCATCCATGACATCCAGGTGTAAAAAATCCGCTCCAGCTTTCAATAAACGATCACATTCCAAGCTTAATGTAGCTAAATCCGAATTCAAAATTGAGGGTCCAATTCGACATGTAAGATTTCCACTCATTTTCAAATCTTTCCTTCCTGTTCAAGAGCAAAACAACAACAACATCATCATATAACAAGCTAGTAAATGAATTTCATCATCAAAAGCACTCCTGCACGCTCAAACGTTCAACAGAGCAAACAACAATTTCCAGTTTACATTTGACCTAAAAATTTGTGCTGCAAAATTTAATCACCATTCCCAATTTATTAACAAATTCTATTCAATTATTATTATTATTATTATTATTATGGACAAGCTGATTTTCTAAACATCACCGCCACTGCTTGTCACAATTATGCGCATAATTATAAAGAGAAAAGAAAAGAAAATTACAATTTCGAGCATGAAATAATTGAAAAAAATAAAAATTGTACATATTCAAAATTGTTTATCATTTAATAATTGGGAAAAAAAATTCCCCTTTATAATATAAAATATCAATTGAATTGAGATTTATTATTGAAGAGGTGAATATCTGAACGGTTTCCGAACAGGATTAATAATAAAAATTAAAATTTATAATTAGATGAAAGGAAAAAAATCATTATTATTTTCCAAAGCCGAATTAAATTTTATCATTTTCAACCAACAATAGAATCGTGATTATTACAAGTGCACAATTTACAGTATACATTGAATTTGAATGCGTTGCCTAGCAACCAAAATAATGAATGAATCGTGAAGTGAAAAAGTAAAACGTTGGAACGAAATTTTGAAAACGTCAAATTGTACATGAATTCCACATCATCACCGTGAGTAAAATATTGTGAATGAACTGAGCGAATGATGTTCAATAAAATTTCTTTTTACTATTTAGAAAAGTATTTGAAAATGAAATTCACAATAACAACAACAGGCCATCACCATCATCATCATCTTATTGGAAAAATTCTCCTGAAACACTTCTTAATTTTTATTTAAAAGAAGTGAAAAACGCGTTTCACAAACAGACGGTAAGTATACAGGAAAAAATAATTTTATTTATTTCTTTTCATTGAGTAATTTGAATAACACAGGCTGATAAGTGCATTGAATTTGCTGTCCGATGTTTGACATTGACGAAAATTTTATACGGATACACGAATACTACACTACTGGCTGTTCATCACTGTATGCTAGCCAAAATTTACTGGAAATTGAAAAGTAATGATATATATATATTCGTTTATTTATCTTTATTTTTCATCATCAATAAGTCAAATAATAAATCAGAGAAAAATATTCACTCACTACAAGTGAATAATTACTCAAAAATTATTACATTTTCCCTCCTGTTACTTATTATTTTCCGCAGATATGTTTATTTTTTTGCTTTATTGATTATCATAATAAAATGAAAATAATAGATTTTTTTTTTCTTTTAATTTCAAGATCTAAGTAATCAAACGTGCGATCACGCCAAGGCAGCATTGCAATATCTGACACTGCTACCAACGAAAGGAAAATTGCAACTCGATGCAAGTGAACAGACTGAGCAAAATTTGCAACAGCTGAATGTTGCACTTGAATCGATGCTACTGATTGGACAAGTACAACATACGAATGGCCAATATGCAGAATCGAATCGTTTTTTCAAACGAGCTTTAATTCTGCTTCGTCGAAACAAATCCAACCTTCCAAATGAAAAACTAGCACAATACTGGCTTACTGAATTCAACTGTGAAATTATCATGTATAAATCAATCAATCAATCAATCAATATATAAATTGTTTATTTATTTTTAAGGAATTATTTAAATTTGAATAAGATAGAAGATGCCAAGCAACATTTAAATCGAGCAACAGCGACACTGGATGAAAATAACATCGATTCAACAATTAAATTAATTTCAACTATCATTCTCTTCGGCGATACTACCAATAAACGGCAAGATAAATCATCAGCTTCACAATATTACAAGAAAGCTTTAGAATTAACCAAATTTATGTAAATAATAATTCTCTTACAATATCAATAAATATGTAAAACACACTCGCAGACATTTATTTATTTATTTATTTATTTGTATAATTTTTAGACAAAATCAACGTGACATAAGAACAGCTGATCTGATGGTCAACATTGTTCGTGCAAGCACAAAAGAGAAACAACAACAAGGTTTTCCAATTTTTCTTCAATCTTTCATTTTAATTAAAGCAATACATTTTACTTTTACTTTTCTTTTTTTCTCATAGATTTTCACAAACTTCGTCACTGTTTACAACATGCTATGACAATTTACATAGAACAATTGTTGGACAGCACTGATGTACGAATTATCGATGCGAACAATCTACTCCATAAATTGAACATGGAAAACAGTGACGGTGGGTTTCCCTTTTGCAAATGAAATGAAAACAATTATGAAATAAACAAACCAACATTACAGTACAAAATATTAAAATTGCTCAGTAGAGTTGATTTACAAAATACCCACGAATGCATAATAAAAAGAAAATTATTAATTAAAAAATCTTTTCCTTAACCTAACTGCGACTTACAATTCACCACATGTCGACTATCTTTCGCAATAAATCTATTTTAAAATACTTTCGACGTTATTAGCGTTGTTGTGCTTTCCATTTTCAGAATAAAAATACTTCATTTTCATTCTGTACTTTTTTCAAATTTCAAAATGACTAATGAAGACGAATTTAACAAAACAAAATTACAATACATGCAAATTTCGAAACTATAACAATTATCATACATTTCGCGTGAACCGGGATCATTGTTTTACAAAAATATTTAAAAAATTTTTCTTGCGCAAAATAATATAAATTCACATTTTCCGGTAAATTAATTTCTTTTTACTTTTCAAATTCCCTTACATTACTCTGAATAGTCTTCATTGTACAAATCTAACCGTAGAATACAACAAATTATAAAATTATAAACTTCACATAAAACAGTGTATATAAATAAAATGCTTTTTGTTGTCAAATGCAAAAAAATCATTATTCCAAAAATAACTCACTTAAAAAATAATACTGTACTACAGTAATAATATTCAAGTAAAATTATATTATTAAGAAGAATATTTTGTATTGTCCGTATAAACTTTCACTCAAATTTAGTAATTATAAATATTCATCTTATAATTGTAATTACTATGTCATCAATTGCAACAATAATAAAATCATACCAAATAAAAAGTATTCATATATTTGCTAATTTTCAGTTGATTCTGTAGTAGATACAGTAAACTAGTTCCCTTACTTGAAAATCCTACGTGATACTATAACATTATCTCATGATTGTATCTCGTATATTGCTTGCGTTCTGTCTAATAAAACTCGGCTTTTGAGTGAATCATTACAGATTCTAATGATCAGTTTGAGCATACTTGTTTCATTACACCTCTTATTAAATCTTAATCTTGCGTTAATTGCTAATTTAAGATCGCAGTTCATGATCGCTGAACGTGAATTTTGTCAAAACGGAGGAAGTTGCACCAACACTGGTGTGGATTACACATGCATATGTGCAGAAAACTTTTATGGCAAAAATTGTACAAATGGTAATTGCATTATTTTTTATTTCGATTTTTACAAATGTAACAGTATAATGAATATCAGTCAAAATTGTATGCGTATATTTGTTTCATTTCTGCATTGTACAATCAGTCGTCTGAATAATTTATCATCTTTAAATTGATTTGAAAATGATATTTCAGTTATCAAGCAGTGTAATTCGTCTTCTGAATGCTTGAATGGCGGTTTTTGTGCTTCAATCGATTCAGTCAAGTTTTGCAAGTGCCATTTCATTGACAATCATGCTGACAGTTGTTTCTGAATGAAAAATTATTTGTACAATATACAGAACGATGAGAAGATGGTATAAATGTGTGCAAGTGAATTTAACTGAAGCGGGCAAAAATGAAGAGCAGCTCAGAATGAAGCTGGAATTTTATTACTGTCGAATATGGAAAATGTATGTTTGCAGTTTGGGCTAAATTTATTGCATGGTTTCAAAATTTCGACAATTGCTGAAGTAAATGGAATGTAAAGATAGCGTATTGGGCTTGAGATTTGATGGAACAATCTTTGGAGCCGGGGAAAATTGTCAAGAAGGTGCTTATCGAAAACAAAACATTTTCTGATTGATCAATCGCATGCTTCATTGAACAGAAAACTTTGGCTATACAATTCATTTGCATGGAGCATTTTGTAGTATTTTAAAATTAGACGTTAGCAGCAACCGAAGAATGATATAATGTATAAAGAAAATAAAGACTTTTACTGTTATATTGGTTGTTTGTTGATGTCTGTGATATTTGCTTCTCAAGTAGCATTGTATTATTTATTGTTGTAGTGTATGACAACGGAAGGCTCTTTTTGCAACAAAATTTTATTAATTTTTAATCGAATATTTGTTGCATAATTGTTTTTTATCTCGCTGTCATGTGTTGCCTTTGAAGTGATAAATTGCAGGATTAATTGTATTAAATTCATTCTTTTTATGAAGTTCAGAAGTGTTGTAAGGCGAATTGTTTCAAAGATAATTTTATATGGTTTGTTTTTGTAAAATAAAATTATTGTGAACGATATTTTTTGAAATATGAATAAAGGAGTAAAGAAATGGAAACATTTAAGACGATTTTCAAATTTGGCGACAATAATGGACTATTTTAAAACCATCCAAATGTTTGACTTAAAAGAAGAGTAATGTCGATAGTCACTTGAATGTTGTAATGGAATTGCAAGTAGTATGCAATTATTATACAGAGTAATACTTGCTTGCTTTTTCTTGGAAAAAATGAAGAGAAAACTGGTAAATACAAAATACATTGCATTTAACGATTGTTTCACAAAGCATTGGGAAAAGTTCCATTTTCAACTTTTTAATTGTCATTGCGCCGTGTGTAAATATGCAAGTTTAATTATTATTTTTGAAGTTTAACAATTGAAGCAATGGAGGTGGTTGTGCTTTTGGATTTCGCATAATTTCCTGTTATCCTCCGCGCATTCACTGCTAATAATGATGGTTAACTGTGAAAAATGCACTAAATGAATTCTCATTCGTTTTTGTTTTCAATGTAAAATGCAAAATACTGAAAAATACAGCCTGCAGTCCAGACATTTTGAACATCGTGGAGAATGCACTTTTATTACTTTAAAATGCATTCAGGCATGAAATTGCAGCTTACAGTACAAGTTTTGTTTAAAGCGCGTTTAAAACACTCACTTTAAAGCATTTTTCATTATATATTGTTTGACATAATTCGATAGGATCATTTTGATCGTTTTCAACGTTCTTTGCCGCATTAGAAAGTAAGTGGTTTTTTTGAATTATTTTCAACATACTGAGATATGATTTCCATTGTCATCTTAGCTGTGCTTTGCCAAATCAAAGTACAACAATGATAACTGCTTAATTGTATTATTTACAAAAAGGTAGAGCTGTAATTATTAATTTTTTTTGCAACTTTCAACTTATTTTCTCGAATCTCACTGTGTTGTCAACATGCTGGGTTAAACAGCGTTTGATCAACAATGGCAATTTTTTACAAGTTTACTTAGAAAAATATTGCGCATTGGATAATCATCAAATCATTGCTCTGCATGGTTTTGGTTAGTTAAAACATTATTAGTCCACGTTTTGAACTCGATTATGCAAATATCAAATTTTTTGAAAGCAAGATATTTTATTTTAGGAAAGTAGCTTTTTATTTTATTACAGGCGACATACATTCATTATAATTTTTAAAATATTCGTTTTTTGAAACTACATATATGATCGAGATTTTTGTTCATTATAATATCATTACGATGTTAATATTTACACAGAACTATATTTTCAGGCTTTCAGCATTATGAATATTATTACACTTTTTGCATGTTCGATGTTTATCAGTGGAATGGCGAATGCAGGCTGTCCTGTTTCAAGCAGTGAGCATGATTTTGAGGGATGGTCAATTGGAAACGGTAGCTGCTTAACATTGGTTAAGGTATCAGCAGCACAGGAGTTGTATGATGGTTCTTCAATAATAACGTTAAATAAATTTTGCAAAGAAAATTTTAAGCAAGGGAAACTACACCGTTTCATTAATCCAGACGATTTGCATGTTTTAAGGCATGCAAATTTCAAACGACGATCTACTTCTAACATTTTATTGCACCCCGGTGTGCGTTTGATACACGAAGCTGTTTATGAGCTTGAAGAAGAGATATTTATTGAAAAATGCAACAGAACGGAATTGCTAAATTGTAAAGTTATACGATACAAATACATATCTGATAAAATAGAAGAGGGTAGATTGTATAAATGTAAGGAAGACAGGTGTTGTACTGGTATTGATTGTTCTGTTGTGCCCCCTCCGCTGATATATGAAAGCCCCCTTGTTGCCAATGTTTCTGCTGCTGCCAAAAGTACGTACTGCAGATGCTTGTCTTTAGATCAACAATTGTTAAAATGGAACTTATCCAATGAAGTTTTGTATGATTGCAACGCGATGCCGTGTGATTTCTTTGCATGCCTTCACGATGAATACGCAGACTGCATTGACAGAAAGGTGGCAAAAGCTTGCACGTATTCCGTTGAGACGAAAAGCTGCACGCAGTACAGTATTGAAAGAATTTCAGAAAAAGAAATGCCGTATGGATTAGATTGTAAAGAACGAGATTTTGGAGAACCTTGTAATTGTCCTTGCGTAGGGACCTGGAGTCCGTGGAGCACGCCATCCACAACATGCGGAAATGGTACTTCAGTGAGATATCGTCCAAATTTGGCAACTATAGCAGAAAATAAAACATGCAGTGATGTAGCAGCGGAATGCTGCTATGAAACCCAATGGACAGTTGTATCCTGTAATAATGCTTCCACGAACAGAGATTCTGAAGAATTCAAACTGAAATGCGAACGAAACGGTGGATTAGTGAACACGTCGGGAACAGAACTTTTGTGTACTTGTTCCAATGAACTTCAGTATGGACAGTTTTGTGAGAATGGTAACATATTTTAAATTCAAATTGCATATAACAACAGTTTTACTAGATTCTAATGAGCAGTTTGAGCATATTGAATTTAGTTTTATTTCAGCTTTTATTAAATCTTTAATTTAACATTGCAGTTCATGATCCATGCGCTGAACGTGAATTTTGTCAAAACGGAGGAAGTTGCACCAACACTGGTGTGGATTACACATGCATATGTGCAGAAAACTTTTATGGCAAAAATTGTACAAATGGTAATTGCATTATTTTTTATTTTGATTTTTACAAATGTACAGCATAATGAATATCAGTCAAAATTGTATTTGTATATTTGTTTCATTTTTGCATTGTACAGTCAGTCGTCTGAATAATTTATCATCTTTACATTGATTTGAAAATGATATTTCAGTGATCAAGCAGTGTAATTCATCTTCTGAATGCTTGAATGGTGGTCTTTGTGCTTCAGTCGATTCAGTCAGGTTTTGCAAGTGCCATTCTGACTTTTCTGGCGCCTTCTGTGAATTCAGTAAGTTGCTTAATATTTTCTCATGAACACTGTAATGTTCTATTATTTGCATAAATAAATACTGCTCAGCAGAAATAAACGTGCGCTTATTAATAATTGCAATTTGTGCATTGTTTTGGCAATTACAGAAAATGGAAATTGCAGCGATGATGCCGCATGTCTGAACGGGGGCAGTTGCCACCAAGTTGGCGAACGTGCTTTCAAATGTCAATGCACAGATGAATACACGGGGACTGTTTGTGAAATTCGTATGCCTTATTATTTAATCCAAAACAAAAAGTAATCACAAACATATTTTTTTTATTTAGAATTAAATATAATTTACGTTTATCTACGGAAGCTAACAAAAATGCAGAAAGTGCTATTTGCAATACTGTTCATCTTCATCGTAATAATTATTCCATTGTGTGTTATTTTATTCAAGGTAATATTTATATAAAATTTTTCACATCGTATTAACTGTAATGGCTTTTTTGAACATTGTTCAGTTTATAACGTGGAAAATGTAGAAGCGTATTTGCAATTTTCCAATTTTTTTTAAAAAATTTACTTTTTCCTTTCAAATCAAAAGTACGGAGTTATATTTTATTGAAAACAATAGGCATTTGCGAGGCAGTCGAATGGAAAAGCAGAAAATAATTCTTCTGAACGGTCTTCATTATCGCGAAAAGGGAAACGGTAAAAATGTACAAATGTACATTGGAATAATGCATCAAGTCTAGGTTGCAAGTAATTTAGATCGAGGAAACAAGCAACTGCAACCGCTTCCAAATCGTCTGGTCCAGTTGTAAAGTATAATGAAAAAGTAGATGAACCGAAGAATGATAGTTCGCGTAGTTCTGAGATGGGTCAAGCTACTCGTCGGTAAAATGTTACAGAACGACATAAATCATGTATATCACTTTATGTTGCATGTATATTTCAGACTTGAAAAAAAATCGAAAGCAAGAAGGAAGCAGTATCGCCGAACATTAGATAATTCAGAGGTTTCGTCATCAGTGTTCGAAATAGCCCGTCGGTATGATGCTACAAATGATACATACGAATAATGCATAAAACTTTATTCTGAATGTAATTTAGCCTACGAAAACAAGCGATAAAAAGCGTTTCTCCGGAAACAATTAGCTCTAAAGGTCTGCCCAACAAAATGTGAATGAAGTTTCATACAACTATTATTGCTACCTCAAATAATATCTTTCAACTTGTTACGTTTCACTCATTGCTGATTTATTTGTAGACAATACTTCTATTATGAATAATGCTATAAAT
>NW_003526942.1:39594-41508 GCF_000181795.1 Trichinella spiralis | reverse complement strand
TTTTCAAAGAGATTATTCAGTATCTTGACTTTACACCCGGAAGTGAGCATCTAATCTTGATAAATTTCAACAGGCAAATTTATTTACAAACAGTGGGAGCAGATTTATATATCAAGAGGGAAATCGGTAATAAATCAATGAGAAATGAAAACTAAATGTTGCAAAATGGTTATATGAAATGATATCAAAATCGTCCGATTCATTTTCCTTTGTTATTGTCTTTGAGACCAGTGCTTTCGATCCTGAATTATTGAAATCATTTTCTTTCTTTTACCTATGGCTAATTTACCGGAGTTGCATTTTGTGCAAAATCGTTGCGGTGGCATGTCCCTTGTTTATGAAGGCAGGGCATATAAATTAAAACGTGCCGCCAGAAAAAAATATTGGAGGTGCCCCCCAAGTATGTGCTAAATGTACAGTGTTTTTCCTTAATTATTAAGGATTAGTTTATTTTGGTATAGGATAAAAAGGGCTGTGGTGGTGCCGTATGGACCAACCTCGATGTGACAACGGTGATCAAGCGGAATGATCACATCGAAAGCTGCCCGGTGGATGAACACTTGGCGTACAAAATGGAAAAGAGGGCGGTTTTGGCACAGCGCAGCGCGGAAGAAACAAAGCCCATCCCGGCCATTTATGACGAGGAAGCTTCCGTCGCGTCCGCCGAGCCATCAACATTTGGCCATTTTCCTCTCTTTAGACGGGTAAGGGCCGCGATGTATGGCCACCGGGCGAAGCGCTTCCCCAGACTTCCTGAACACCGGCATGATCTGGTAATACCAGATCAGTTTAAAACAACGAAGTCTGGAGAAGACTTTTTATTGTGCCAAAGTAACTGCAGGCATATACTGGTATTTGCGACGGGTACCAACATTAGACTGCTGGCAGCCTGTCGAACCTGGGGCATGGATGGTACATTCAAGATTGTACATCAGTGGTATCAACAGCTATTTACCATCCATGCCTTTGTGGCGGGCAAGCTGGTGCCAGCAGTCTATTGTTTATGTACGGGTAAAGACATTGGAACGTACGGGTATATTTTTCAAGCTTTAATAGACAAAGCGGCAGTTCTGGAGGTCGACCTTAATCCAGATACCATTATTTGTGATTTTGAAACAGCCCTGATACCTGCAATTCGGGGTTACTTCCCGAATACGCGGGTACGGGGCTGCTACTTCCACTTCTGCCAGGCGGTACATAGGAAAGTAGGTGAGCTGGGACTGAAAACAAGATATAGAACTGAGGAACCGACAAAGAGAAAGATAATAATGCTCCTGGCCACCGCTTTCCTCCCTGTACCGCATGTTAATACGGGTGTTAGCCTGCTTGAAGCAGGCACTACGGGTAACTTATCAGCTTTATTTCAATATTTTCGGCAGGAGTGGATGACCGATGAAAGACTGCCGCTTTGGAATGTATATAATGTAAATATTAGAACAAATAACCACTTGGAAGGTTGGCATAATCGGCTCAACAGAAAAGCGGGTAAAAGTCATAACGGGTTATATGAACTGCTCCAGCTCCTGATATCGGAATAGGGTGTGATGGACACCCTGATTCAGCAAGTACTATCAGGAAACGCTACCGTTGGTGACTTAAGACGGGTTAACAAGGTTTATGCTCAAAAGCAACGACAGGTTGCACGATATACGGGTGAATACACCAACGGTAGACGAACGCTGGAGCAGTTTCTAGAAGCTTTAATGTATATAACGCCTGAGCCGATTTAATGCCGCCTTCCAAGTGGTGAATTGTATTGTATTGTGTTGTATTGTATTGTATTGTATTGTATTATATATTTCTTGTATTATATTGTATTGTATTATTTACTTTCTTGCTTTTTCATTGTTTCCATTTTGTTAATGCCGTTCACTGTTGTTTTTTATTGTTGTTGTTGTTGTTGCTGCTGCTGGC
>NW_003526942.1:38790-39584 GCF_000181795.1 Trichinella spiralis | reverse complement strand
CAAGGAAAACCCATTACGACAACACTTCACGGCCCAATAAAATGGAAAACCAATACGACAAAGATTTGACGGTCCAATAAAACAGCGAGGGCAAAGACCAATAAGAGAAAAACGAGACCGAGTAGTACCAAACCATTGAAACAAAAAAAAATAATACTTAATTTGAAAAAGCATTCTTAAATTATACACACAAATAATATCCACATTAAACCAAATTCAACAAATAACAAGACCTACTGCATTGGTTGGTGACAATTTTTACTTCACATTATGCAAAAACATTGCATCACAAACAAAACAGAACAAATCACAAAAATGTAACTAAACAATGACCATCGTCGACTTTTTCTCCAGCAGAGCCATCAGTACTGCAAGGCAGTTGGTTCCTTCCCGAAAGCGATCAACGATTTGCAGATCGGTCATTCAGATCCTCTCCCCCGCCTCTTGGACTCAAATAGCGAAAGCGTCGATTGGTTCCCCAGGACGTGGCGCAAACGACAGAACTCCGTGCGAAGTGACATCTCTGACTTCAGCGGGATGAACATCTTCTTGAGGTCTGCTTTCAGCACCTCGTTTCGTAGTCGTTTATGTCGTCTCCCAACTTGGCAGTAAGTCGTTCCTGGATGGCAGAATCCATGTGGTTAAGCGCCGCGACTGCCCACTGGCAGCGCGGTAGCAAATCATGGCACTCAAATGACGTGTAGCGAGCGAAACTACGAGTTCACTCGCTCGCCGAACCTTATGAACTGTATCTTTTCTCGTATGAAAGGCGGAAAGTCAAATTACGTTCGACA
>NW_003526942.1:29922-38780 GCF_000181795.1 Trichinella spiralis | reverse complement strand
TTCGTTTTCATATACATATGCTGTGTCGATGGGACGATAGCCAGTCTCCAAGGCAATGTCCAATGCATCACTCAGCGATTTTCCTTTACACTAAAAAATACATGTTATCATTTTTCAGCAACTAAACGACCAACAATATCCATGCCAGCCATGTTCCAAAACCAATTATTGGCATTTTAACGCCATTGTGCAATACGATCGTTCGTTCCATATTTTTGATACGTCTCTCTAAAATAAAAATAAATTACATACATTATATAATTACATATTTATATTTAAATAAACTAAAATAACCCATACCATATAACAACAATAAAAACATTTAAATAAAAATTATACCTAGCATAAATAAAGAATTGCTCCATTCCTTTGTGCGGAAAATTTGGAACATATAAAATTAGACGTCAAAAGCTATAATCTCATACGTCTTACCGAAATATCAACATCATTTCGTCAACAAATAAAACTAATTTTATGCAATTTTTGAACTAATTTCCTTGAATTTCCTCAACAATTAATCAAATTTCAAGTAAAAAATCACAATTGCAAATAACAAGCAAAATCAGAATCTTACAAATCCAAAGCACACTATCACTCAGAATAAATAAACAAAAGCAAAGATAAATGTTGTTGGCGAGAAAAACGTTGTCGCCTGCGAGCTGGTGGACTATTCACGAGTTTAATTCAGCGGCAGGTCAGATCTATAATGGTCATCTAACCGCTATCTGATTCACGTTCGCTTCTGAACGTGACGAATTTATCATGTACATGTATTATTACAAGTTTTTACAAGAAGTGAAATGGCGTTTATTCAACAAAAGTGCAAGCAAAGTAAGATAATTATGACGTGAAAAAATTACTCACAATTAAATCGGTGAAAAGCACACACACACACAAGACGTTTGTCACCGTCCCGACGCTCAAATAACGGATCAACTCACATCCTACTGTTGACTACCGTCCCCCCGCCTTCAAGTTCTGATCAGCAGGTTCCGTTGACATTGGAAAATTTTCAAAAAATATGAATGACAGGTTGTATTATTTTTCTTTTAAAACTTTTACATTAAGTCTACAATTTACAATTAAGTCTTATGAAGTAAACATTACAGAACAATATCATTGTAAAATAAACAAATTCAATGAAAAAAGATTTATGGTATTCTTTTGTAACTTTATGTGTTCAAAGGTTCAAAATCAATAAAATTTCTTTTCCTTTTTTTCATTCTATTATTAAATGAACATTTTACAGTTATACATGCTGGTAGCCTGTCTCAGAAAAGCCTTCGTTGAAAAAATGGAAAAAGTGATTGTGAATGTCCAGATTAGGTAAATCATTATGAGGGCACACATGGTGGGTCAAAAACTGTAAAGAAACTAAGTAAACAATGTTTAAAGCATAATTTCAAGGTTTTTCATATAATTTAATAATGTGTAGAACTGATTTCTCAAAGGGAACTTCGCCTGCTTTTTCACATTTAAATGTATGGTTGTCGCTCTAAGAAGTTCCATTTGGTAAATATTTGATTTCTATCAATGGTAAGTTTTCTAATTCAAGGTTTCACTGTTTTTATTTTATGTATTCATGGTAGCATGGCTGATAATTTTTCTTAACTTTATGATATCGCATATTTAATTTTTATAGAAAAAAACTGAATTTTTTGATTGATATAAAAAAGGGAGGTGCTGTTCATATAGACGCAGCGCAATGGTGGTAAACAAATAAGATGATAAAAAGCAAACTTATGAAAAAAATAGCTATTCTGGTCGGTTCCATTTACTGCTTTTCTTCTGTTAGCATCATTAAAGTGCTTTACTTTTATCAAGCCGAGTGGATAAATACAGTTCGAAATAAATGTCAACCCCAGCAGTTGCTATGCTTGTCAGATAAATTACGTTTTAGCTAGTAATTATGTGAGATTTATGCATTAGATGCTTTTCCGTTTGTTAGAAAATATTCTGATGATTAGCTAAAGGCGATTGTAATACAATGGAAAAATCAACAAGTGATGAATTCTCCACAGCTGCAGTTGTCAGCTAAAACTAGGCATGGCAACTGCTAATTTGTTAGCATTAAATACTTTTCTACTTTCCGTCTGACTGTTCTCTCAAAATCTTTCTCGTTAGCAATCAAAGAATTTTACTTTCAAATTTTCAACCTTCGTATATTTTATTTAAATAAAAAATTAAAAATCTGCAATATTATTTACAAATCAAAAAACAAATTTATTTATATATTTGATGTAAATTGTAAACTCTATTTCAACATCTGAACGAAATCGACTAGTGCGTTGGTGAACATTTAAATTGCCAACTGTTCTCATGTGCATTTGCAACTGTTGAAAACATATTTTGTTTGAGCTTGAAGATCCGTATCGGCTACCGTAAAACGGCGCTTTTGCGGAAGTGTACGTAATCAACGAAAAAAGTGAGCGAGTGCGAGTGAAAAAAGCGAGTTCGTTTTGTGTGTCTTGTTGTTGTGCGATAGAGTTCCCGTTTATTCTTATCGTTGTGTGTTATTATCCGAGCTATCCATTTGTTTTGCAGTTATTATATTCTGTATTGACTTCAATCGTTGGAATAAAGTTCCATATTCAGTACTTTGTTCGCTGTTGCGCAAAGAGCATTAGCTTGCCTGAGCGAGATCAGCCGCCTCCGTTTGGATCTCCCGTAATATCGAATATTGCGGGACGAACTTGAGAATCGGATTGTAAAGAGAAATTACAACATTTCTTGGTGCCACGAGCCGGGAGGCCGTAATCTGAAAATTTTGGTTTTTATTCCACGAGATGAAGTTGGAGACGACGAAGCGACGTCAGCAGATCGAACAGAGGCGCCTGCGGGATGCCATCATTCAAGTGTTGAATCAGCTTGAGACGGATTCACCTGAAATAGCAGTCACGAATGCCCTGAGTGCATTAGATGCACAATATGCTGAAGCTCGCCGAGCTCAGGTGGCATTGGAAGACGCGCTCCCAGATGGAGAAGCGCTGGAGGCCACACTTCGTGAATGGCGCGAATTGTCTAATGAGGTGTTCGAGACACGCAACCAGGCTGGGATCTTCTTGAAGGAGAAGGGAAATGGACCAGCGGTGAACCCGAAGCAGATCGCAAGCGTGACGTCCGCCGCAGAGCAAGTAAAAGCACCACGTGTACCCCTGCCAAAGTTCGACGGCGACATTCTGCAATTCAAATCATTTTGGGATCAGTTCGAGAGTAGTATACATCAACGAGAAGGTCTCAGCGACATCACAAAGTTTCTCCACTTGAGATCGTGTCTATCTGGTTCAGCTCTGAAGGCAATAGAAGGTGTTACCATTTGCGCCGAGAACTACCCAGAAGTAGTGCAGACTCTGAAGGCCAGATTTTATCGACTCCCAGACGTGGTGGAGAGTCACGTTCTGAGTGTGATGAATGTGAAGGCGTGTTCAAACGAAGGAGCTGGGGAGTTGACCAGGCTCCACGATGATTTGAACCGGCACTTCCTCGAGCTGAAGGCCTTGGGCAAAGATGTCAACTGTGGCCTGAGTGGTTTTCACGTCATCTTGCCAACACTGAAGAGGAAATTGCCGTCTGGAACGGTGACTGAATGGAAAACCTTCGTCAAGGACAAGAAAGACGACGAGATACATTCGGACGTATTTCTAGCTTTCTTGTTGGAACAAGCTAGGATAAAGGACACTGACATCGGAAGCAGAACAAAGGCACCAACGAAAGGGCATCAACAGGAGCCTCAACACAATACCCGGAAGCCTGACCTTCGTTTCACTACCGCAGCTGTTCAGTTGGAATCTGGCGGCGGATGTCCCGTCTGCAAGGGGGATCATCTGGCGGATTGTTGCCCACGGTTCCGAAGTTATTCAGTTCAGCAGCGACGGCATTGGGCAATGCGGTTGAAGCTTTGCTTTGTTTGCCTGGCTCAAGGACATCGCAGGGAAAGATGCCAGAAGAGGAAATCCAATCAGTTTTGGAATCCTCTATTGGCGGGAGACGCTGTCCTTGCAGGCAAGGCACCCACCAAACGAGCTTCATTGGCTGCGCGCAGCCACGGAACCGATTCCACGGAAGCAAAAGCTTCGCTTTCTAGGAATCAGAATGAGAAGGTTGAAGATGGATCTGAGGAAGGAACGACCCCTGTCGGAATCCACCTCTCTTCAACTGAAGGTCAGACCGCAATCAGGTTGCCAGTCGTGCGTGCGATGGCGCACGGAGAGAAAGGGAAAAAGAAGCTGGTCAACTGTTTGCTGGACACCGGATCAGAGCGATCTCTCATCCGGAACGATGTTGCGGATGAGTTGGATTTACAGGGCCCAAAGAGAGCTATGACAGTGAAAGGCGTGAATGGTCTCCACGTGAGAATCGCTGATGTTCGTCGCGTTCAATTCCGTCTCACCCCTATTCCATCTAAGGGTTTGGAGCCATTCAACGAGGGAATTGAAATGACGGCCCTCAGTTTACCGAATCTCTGCGACGATCTCGTTGCCACACCGACGCCTTGGTTTTGTAAGGATAAGATTCCATCGCTCCCATCAAGTGAGATAACACCCGGCCGAGTTCAGATTCACATCATTATTGGACTCGATGCTTATTTCCAAGTGCTTGGTCAAGGCGTGAGAAGAGGCGGTCCTAATGATCCTGTGGCGATTGAGACCATCTTTGGATGGATTGTGTGTGGACCAACAACGCGGCAAGTAGTCGGTCACGAGGAAACCACCCTCCTCACTCAGACAGAAGATCGTCTGAGTCGACTATTGAGACGATTTTGGGAAGTGGAGGCCCTTGGAATTCTTCCAGCGACTGAAGACGCGAAGGTTGAGCCAGCGCTGACCCGGTTTGAAGAATCAGTCAGCTTTGATGGACAGAGATATTCAGTCGGTCTGTTGTGGAAGCCAGGCGCATCGCCACTTCCAAACAACTTGGAAATGGCGAAGAGAAGACTCAGATCTTTGAGACATCGACTGGCGCGAGATCCGGATAAGGAGCGTGAATACGCTGACGTCATCCAGTCATATCTCGATCAAGGTTGGGCAGAAGAGGTTTCAGACGAAAGCGGCCCCATCGGCAGGACGTGGTATTTGCCACACCATGCGGTGTACCAAGGCGGCCCGGGGAAAGAGAAATGCCGTGTGGTTTTTGACGGATCAGCTGAGATGAATGGCGCATCTCTGAATCGCTGTCTTGAACCTGGACCGAAACTACAGCCCGATTTGGTCGCGATATTGCTCCGGTTTCGTCGTTCCAGAATTGGCATCCAGGCTGACATCGAAAAGATGTACCTGCAGATAGGCCTTCGGCCAGAGGATCGTGACGTGTGCCGGTTTCTCTGGCAAGCAGCAGGCTCGACGAGCCCTGCCCAGATTTATCGCTTGACTCGGGTCGGTTTTGGTCTCTCTTGTTCCCCATTCCTGGCGATGAGAGTGCTCCGACACCATGCTCAGAGTCATGGCAAGGTCAAGGCATTGGCTGACAAGGTTTTGTCAGATATGTATGTGGATGACCTTGCAACGAGCTGTGACCGGATTGGGCAGGCCCGGACTTTAATCCGGCAGTTATGCAACCTCATGAAGAGTGGAGGTTTTGCTTTGAAGAAATGGGCCAGTAACGACACTGCAGCTCTTTCCGACTTGCCCGTGGAAGTAACGTCGCCGCTAGAGACAAGCCGACTTTGGAAGACCCTCGGACTGTACTGGAATCGCCGGCTTGATGTTCTGACTTTTGTGCCTCCAGCAGAGATCCCTCTTGGACGGCACGATACCAAACGTCAACTAGTAAGCCTAGCGGCCAAAGTTTTCGATCCATTGGGATGTGTAGCTCCGTACACCATCCGAGCAAAGAAGCTGTTCCAGGCTCTTTGGCTCACCGGTATCGAATGGGACGATCCATTACCGGCTGAGATCAACGGTAAGTGGATTAGCTGGAAAGACGAGCTGGAACAACTATCTGCCATCCAGGTCCAGCGTGTGTTGGTCCCTGTTCCCCGGGATCAAGTTGGCAGGTCTGAGTTGCATGTGTTTGGAGACGCCGCTGAAGCTGCATACGGAGCGGTAGCGTATCTGCTTACGCAAGCACGTGATGGAGTGCCTCAAGTCCGCTTTGTCCTCGCCAAAGCTCGTGTGGCGCCCATCAAACGCCTGAGTCTTCCGCGTCTGGAATTGATGGCGTCTTTGCTTGCGGCTCGATTGAAGGCGTACATCACGAAGGAAATGGGCTTCTCGACCGACAAGCAAGTTTGTTGGAGTGATAGTTCTGTCGCCCTAAGTTGGATCAAAGGAGATCCACGAAAGTGGAAAACATTTGTAGCGAACCGTGTGCAAGAAATAATCACACTCACTGAGCCGAGCCAATGGAGATATGTTCCAACAGCGGACAACCCAGCCGATCGCCTGAGTCGGGGTTGTACTTTGGAAAGACTCCTGAAAGACCACTTGTGGTGGAATGGGCCCGACTGGTTGCAGCAACCCGAGAGTGAATGGCCACGGTTGAGCATTGTTGTCTCCCCGGAGGAAGCCAGGGGAACGGACCCTGAAAGGAGGACGACTGTTGCGCTGACCACCACGTTGCCAGAGCACGGGCTACAAATGGTGATCGATCCAACCAGGTACAGCCGAATGGAGAAGCTACTTCGTGTCACCGCATATTGTGGGCGATGGGTAGACCAAGCGAGAAGACCCCGAGGCGAACGAAGAGGGAGCAGCTCACTCACGCTATTGGAGTTGCAAGAGGCAGAGAAGAAGTGGGTCAGAGAAGTCCAAGCCGGAGCCTTTCCGACTCACAGAATTGGATCCGGTTCCACTGAGTGGCCGAAGAACAGTCAAATCGCTTCACTCTCCCCGTTTGTGGACATGGAAGGACTCCTGCGCGTTGGAGGTCGACTGACCAACGCGGCCTTGCCGTGGTGTCATAAACACCCGTTGTTGCTTCCCCCTGACGGAACGATTGTGGCGCTCATCGTGCGACGAGCCCACGAGTCCGAGTTGCATGCGGGTGTGAACCAGACACTAGCGGCTTTACGGCGACGCTATTGGGTGATTCGCGGACGTCAGGCAGTGAAAAGATGCATTAGATCTTGCATCATCTGCAGACGGCAAGATGGACGTCCGTTTTGTCCTTTGATGAGTGAACTGCCGGTCGCTCGAGTGGAACCGACGTTTCCTTTCAGTCACGTAGGATTGGACTTCGCTGGGCCACTACATGTGCGGGATGAAGATCACGGCGTGAGGAAGGTCTACATCTGTCTCTTCACCTGCATGGTAACTCGCGCAGTGCACATTGAGATCGTTGCCGACATGACGACCACGAGTTTTCTCGCCGCGTTCCGCCGCTTTGTGGCCAGGAGAGGCACCCCGGAAGTGATCCAGTCGGATAACTTCCGAACATTCAAGCAGGCAGATGCGTTCATCCGCTCGCTTTTCGTCGGCAAGCGCATTGAACAGTTTCAGAACGAGTTGGCCTGCAGGTGCATTCAGTGGAAATACACCACTGAAAGAGCTCCTTGGAGCGGCGGATACTGGGAGAGGCTTGTTCGGTCGGTCAAGAACGCACTGCGGAAGGTGCTAGGAAGAAGCCTGCTTCGTTTCGACGAACTCCGGACCACCTTGTGCGAGTTGGAAGCTCGCATTAACAACCGGCCGCTCACACTCTTGAGCGAAGACCCAAAGGACTGTGCTCCACTTACCCCGGCGCACTTCCTTATTGGGAGAGAACTGGCCGCGCTTCCAACCTCCTCTGGAGAAACGCCCAGCGGAACGGGGGGCAGGCATCTTGGCAGACGTTGGCGGCACCAGCAACTGTTGATGCGCCATTTGTGGAAACGGTGGACGGAAGAGTATTTGGTCAACCTCAATGTTCGTGGCAAGTGGAAGAAGATCGACCGTCAACCGGAGGTCGATGATTTGGTGCTTGTCACCGAAGACACAGCTCCCCGCAATCGCTGGAAGATGGGAGTTATTACCGAACTCCTGCCAGGGAGTGACGGCATTGTTCGGTCCGTCCGACTCCGAACCGCACGGGGTGTACTGACACGACCGAGTCGGTTACTGGTGCTTCTAGAGCCAGCAAAAGCATGGTGATGGACTACGTCCATCCGGGGGGAGACTGTTGAAAACATATTTTGTTTGAGCTTGAAGATCCGTATCGGCTACCGTAAAACGGCGCTTTTGCGGAAGTGTACGTAATCAACGAAAAAAGTGAGCGAGTGCGAGTGAAAAAAGCGAGTTCGTTTTGTGTGTCTTGTTGTTGTGCGATAGAGTTCCCGTTTATTCTTATCGTTGTGTGTTATTATCCGAGCTATCCATTTGTTTTGCAGTTATTATATTCTGTATTGACTTCAATCGTTGGAATAAAGTTCCATATTCAGTACTTTGTTCGCTGTTGCGCAAAGAGCATTAGCTTGCCTGAGCGAGATCAGCCGCCTCCGTTTGGATCTCCCGTAATATCGAATATTGCGGGACGAACTTGAGAATCGGATTGTAAAGAGAAATTACAACAATTTCCATCAAGCCTTATTGATTGTAAACAATTGAAATTTAAAACAGTCACGCTACGTAGTAAAATATGAAAAGTAATTAAAAAAACAAAAATAATTTTTTTTCAAATTGTCATCTTTGTTAAATTGATTTAGGTACTTTTATTTCGTGAAAAATATTTTGTGATACAGCGTATACTTGCATATTGTTTCAAAATTACTGTAAGTTGCACTGTAGTTGCAGGGCAGAACTTCACAAAAAAATAATTGTAACACATTTAATCGTGATCGGCATTTAAGAATAGAAAATTTTTAATTTTTACTACCTCATAAACTCTATTACGACTTAATTAAAGTTATAAAACAGTTCATCAATTCTCTAACTGGTAAAACATTC
>NW_003526942.1:22527-29912 GCF_000181795.1 Trichinella spiralis | reverse complement strand
AAAAAAATGGAACTATTATTCCAAAATTTTATCGTCTGTTTGAAGTTTCGTCATTCATTGAAATTTTGTTTATTTAAATATATTATTTGTGGTGTAGTCTATACTTTTTCATTATCAGTATTTTGGAAAATAATTTTTATCATTATTCTATATTTTATTGTATCAAAGTGACGTTATATCAAATGCGATAGTAATAATTCAGAAAAAACAATACAAAAAATAAGTTAAATAGTGATTTTTATTTTTCACTAGCCAACAGCACTAACAACATCAGTAAAAAACAACAATGAACGGCATTAACAAAGTGGAAACAACGAAAAAGGAAAAAATTAAATAATACAATACAATGGAATAAAAAACTAATATAAATAAGCGGTGGCCAGGAGCCTTCATATCTTCTTCCTTGTTTCTTCTTCGGTCTATTATCGATTTCCCTCCTGATATATAAATCCGCTCTGACTGTTTGTAAATTAATTTATTTCCTCTTGAAATTTATCAAGATTTAGATGCTAACTTCCGGGTGTAATGTCAAGATACTGAATAATCTGTTTGAAAAATCTGGAATGTTGTAGCAACACTTTTAATTTCCGGGTTGCAAATGGCACTAATGCTAACGTTACGCGTTAGCTCGCAATTTCACTTAATTTTACGCATGATTTCACGAATATGCCTTTGTCCAATATTGTTCGCGTTTCTCGTCACATCACATACGTTGGTAAAAGCAATTTTAATACAAAAGGAAAATACACAATTGACAAATTGTTCACAGTTGCAGCTTTCAAGCTTAACCAAAGAGTGACAACTACTAAATTGTTAGCATCTGATGAATTTCTTGATTTTACTGGGAGTGTTCTATTTGAATCTTTCTTATTTCCAATTAAAGAATTTTACTTTAATATTTACAAAGTTTCTTTTGTTACCAAACATCCATATATGTATTTTTATACATGTCGATGAGGTTTGCTGTTTGTATGAAAAATGCTGTTTGACGTTCATATATTTCATATAAAATACAGTCGAACTTGGTTAAGTGCATAAGATTTTGGCCGAAAAAATTCCCTGTAGTTACTTAAACGATAAAATAATGAATAAGTGCATGGAAATTCTTGCCAAATTCCATGCTCACTTATAACCAAGTTCAAATGTAATTTGAAATACAACATCAAACAGATCAGCTACATCATAAGCGCTGCTTTTGATGCGGAATATTTAAATATTTCGTTATCCTTAAAATATACATTGAAAGGTTGCAAATGGAAATGAAAACAGATGGCAATTTAAGTGTTCACCAACGCACTAGTCGGTTTTGTTCAGATGTTGAAATGGAAATATGGAAATGGAAAATAGCATTTTACCATCAATGCCATTGTGGCGAGTAAGCTAATGCCAGTAGTCTGTTGCTATGTACGGTTAAAGATATTGGCAAATATGAGTTTATTTTTCAAGCTTCAATAAACAAAGTCGCTGTCCTTAGCGTCAATCTTTATCCACAAACAATAATTTGTAATTTTGAAATCGCCCTGAAACCACTTTGTTGAATTGTCTGCAGCTGCAGATTTTAGCTGAAACTGGGAGTGGTGATTGCTGAATTTTAGCATCGAAACATTTTCTGATTTTGCCTGAATATTCTCTGAAAATATTTTTGGCTTGCAAAAGAATTTAATCTTTCCAATCTTTCTTTCGCTCCTGCTTACAAGAATTATTGTTTTTCTTCTCATGTTTCATTTAAATAAAAAATAAAATCTGGAATTTTGTTTAAAATACAAATTTGTGATTATACATCTTGTGTAAACTGTATTAAATTTGTTTTTCAATATCTAAAGTAAAACCGACTACAGGGTTGATTAAACATTCAAGTTGCAATTGTTGTATTACGATGATAACCACATGTTGAACATTCCAGATCAAAAAGGATCTGTTGGATTTTGAAAACATTTCACCAAACAAAACATAAAGCAAAGAAAATTATTTTTCATCTCACGTTATCCTCCTCTAGCACTGCATATTTTCCGCCAAAATATGATCATCGTCGGCAGGCATAAAGCATATATTGATCTTTCATTTGCCGGCCTTGACCCTTCTGCATAGCAGCTAAAGCCTATTCAAGTACAAAGGGAAAATCTGCATGTGATAAATTTTTCAGAGGCTGAAATCAGAAAAATAAGTCGATGCTAACATTAAGCAATCACCACTCCTTGTATTGGCTGGCAACTTCAGTTGTAGAAAATTCCGTTCTATTTTTAGATACGAGTGGGTCCTGTTTGCATCGATTTGGATGAAGCAAACAAGCGTTGTTTCCTTCATTTCTATCCCTCAGATTTGACAGTTGACTGAGAACATGCAACGGCGATGAAATTTTTTTAATAATTAAAGAATTAAGCTTAAATAATTACAAAACCCAAAAATAAGACAGAATCACTATACAAGGATATCTAAAAAAATAGTACACACACGATTTTGCTAAGGGTCATCAGTTTTCCTCCAAGTTTTCCAAAATTGTACACCTTACATTACTTCAACATTAGAATGAAAAAATGCATCATCAAAAACTATCTGACATTTGCATTAATATAATAATTCACGGAAAAAGCATACATAGTATTGTAAAATTTCAAACAGTAATAAATCTGAACGAATATTTCACGTAAAACATCAATCAATAATTGGATAGCAATGATAGTGAAAATAATTGATGCGCATGCACAACACACCAATCAAAAATATTACATTTCGTACGAAAATAAGCATAATGAAGAAATGAATAATCATCACAAACATTCGCGGTAAAATTCATTTTCTGCAAAGTCAGAAATATCAATTGAAGACATAAAAAGGATTGATAAATTACTTCAATCAGTAAAATAATCAATCGTTAAAAAACAGCATTAATCAAAATTTTACGGTAATCAATTTGAAAAATAAAAAACTGTCCAGAAATTGCAAAAATCTTCCGTCCATAAAATTATTCAATCCATCGGTTCAAATGGAAAATCTGGATGTTTCCTAGCCCTAAAAAGAAAATTATTTATCAAAATAAAAAAGTATACCGGTAAAACATATTAATGGTACCAGTAGAAAAGGAACAATCGTTTCTTGATTGGTCTGTTTGCCAATGCAGACATATCTGATTCTTCAAGTTTAAAATCAAATACATTAAAGTTTTCTTTTATTCGACCTTCATTCGTGCTTTTCGGTATCACTATCATTCCACGTTGAATCAAATATCTCAACAAAATCTAAAACATTTAAACACCAATCAATCAATCAATTATACGCAATTATTTATTCACAAACAATAACCTGTGCTGGAGTTTTTCTATGTATTTCTCCAATTGATTTCACAGCAGCATCTTCCAATGGTGCAGGCTCTTTGCTAAACAACAATGCAATATAATATGAATCTTGTTTTATATATATTTCTTTACTATTTACTTTATATCAGCAACACCTAAAATACCCAAATGACTTTCTTTCCTACCAGGACTACCAATTGGTCCATAAGCAGTGAATGAAATATTGTATTTCTTGCAAAAATCAAACAATTCATTTTGTGGCCAATAAATATGACATTCAACCTAAGTTAATATTTATTTTCATTCAATAATCTGTCATATTAATAATCAAAAAGTCTACTTGAATATTATGCGGAATTATTTCACAATTGTCGATAATTCTTTGCATTTGTTCGATGTTAAAATTTGACAATCCAATCGCACGCGTCAAACCCTTCTTATAAACTTCTTCCATTGCCTATGCACAATAATTTATTTATAAAATTACCCTTCTTCATTTTCTTTTTCTTCACTAAATTTTTACCTTCCAAGTTTCCAAATGATCCACTGGATCAGGAATAATATGATCATCAACTAACATCACTAATTCCTTATCCGATTTCTAAAAGACAATAATAAAACGACGAAATATATAATTACAATATTTGACACATTACTTTAAAAGACATCGGTGTGTGGATCAAATATAAATCAACGTAATTCAACTTTAATTTTTTCAATGATTCCCTCAATGCCGGTTCCACTTCATCACCACGGTGAAATCCACCAAACAACTGTTACACAACATAATTAATCACTTTTGATATTTGTGTTAAAAATTTAAACAAACAAATAGTGAACCTTTGTAACAATAAACAAATCTTCACGCTTTGCTTTCCCAGAATTTAAAAAACGGTCAATCGCATTTCCAACTACATCTTCGTTTTCATATACATATGCTGTGTCGATGTGACGATAGCCAGTCTCCAAGGCAATGTCCAATGCATCACTCAGCGATTTTCCTTTACACTAAAAAATACATGTTATCATTTATCAGCAACTAAACGACCAACAATATCCATGCCAGCCATGTTCCAAAACCAATTATTGGCATTTTAACGCCATTGTGCAATACGATCGTTCGTTCCATATTTTTGATACGTCTCTCTAAAATAAAAATAAATTACATACATTATATAATTACATATTTATATTTAAATAAACTAAAATAACCCATACCATATAACAACAATAAAAACATTTAAATAAAAATTATACCTAGCATAAATAAAGAATTGCTCCATTCCTTTGTGCGGAAAATTTGGAACATATAAAATTAGACGTCAAAAGCTATAATCTCATACGTCTTACCGAAATATCAACATCATTTCGTCAACAAATAAAACTAATTTTATGCAATTTTTGAACTAATTTCCTTGAATTTCCTCAACAATTAATCAAATTTCAAGTAAAAAATCACAATTGCAAATAACAAGCAAAATCAGAATCTTACAAATCCAAAGCACACTATCACTCAGAATAAATAAACAAAAGCAAAGATAAATGTTGTTGGCGAGAAAAACGTTGTCGCCTGCGAGCTGGTGGACTATTCACGAGTTTAATTCAGCGGCAGGTCAGATCTATAATGGTCATCTAACCGCTATCTGATTCACGTTCGCTTCTGAACGTGACGAATTTATCATGTACATGTATTATTACAAGTTTTTACAAGAAGTGAAATGGCGTTTATTCAACAAAAGTGCAAGCAAAGTAAGATAATTATGACGTGAAAAAATTACTCACAATTAAATCGGTGAAAAGCACACACACACACAAGACGTTTGTCACCGTCCCGACGCTCAAATAACGGATCAACTCACTTCCTACTGTTGACTACCGTCCCCCTGCCTTCAAGTTCTGATCAGCAGGTTCCGTTGACATTGGGAAAATTTTCAAAAAATGTGAACGACAGGTTGTGTTATTTTTCTTTTAAAACTTTTACATTAAGTCTACAATTTACAATTAAATCTTATGAAGTAAACATTACAGAACAATATCATTGTAAAATAAACAAATTCAATGAAAAAATTGTAGCGGACATGAACCGAATTAATCGCTGTCTCCTGGCGATGACGGAACTTCAAGCTGGACATGCGTCGTCTGTCGTAGGTAAGCTAAACGGGCTGGAGATTTCCCTCCTTTTCGACAACGGGGCGGTTGTTTCTGTACTGCCACTCTCGATCTGGCACAAGTCCACCGGGGGAGAACCTTTAGAAGCTGCCGGGGGCTCCATCCTGCTCGGCGACGGGCGAAGGGTGCGCCTCTGTTGCCAGGGAGCGTTGCCGCTGCAGGTGGGAAGTTGGAGGGGACGCATACACGTCGCAGTTGTGGAAAGCTTGGTCGTACCAGGGATCCTGGGTACGAACTTTCTTGACCAGTACGTCAAGCTGATCGACTGGCAAGCCGGGAAGATGACCATGACGGACGGCTCGAGGGTCCGGATCATCCACGAACTAGCCACGGCAACGCGTCCCGGCATCGGATGCGCCTGGATCACGGCAAGTCCCCGGGAAGTACCACTGGAGGAGACGGTAGGGGAGGGACCTGAGACCGATAGCGGTGAGCTAGAAGCGTGCGAACGCGCTCTGATGGACAGAGCGGAGTGCTCCGCGCAGAATCGGCGGGCCCTACGCAACTTACTCCGGAGGTTCGGATAGGTCATTTCGTGCGGTGAGGGTGATCTCGGACGAACGAGTTTCGTCCAACACCGCATCGAGACCGGAGGGGCCTAGCAGGTGAAGCTTCCACCCCGTCGCCTTCCTCAAGCCCAGCGGGAGACAGTGGACCGCTTGATCAGGGAAATGCTGCACGCCGGGGTAATCGAATCAGCCTCAGGCCCCTGGAGCTCACCGGTAGTGCTGGTCCGAAAGAAGGACGGCTCCCCGCGGTTTTGCGTCGACTATCGCAGGCTGAATGCAGTGACGCGCGTCGACGCCCAACCCATCCCGCGCATAGACGATACGCTGGATGCGCTGGCGGGGGCCAAGTGGTTCAGCACCCTCGACTTGGCGTCCGGCTACTGGCAAGTCGAAGTCGCCGAAAAAGACCTGGAAAAGACAGCGTTTTCCACACCCCTGGGAATCTTCCAATTCCGCGTCATGCCGTTCGGGCTGTGCAACGCCTCGGCGACGTTTCAGCGGTCGATGGTAAAAGCGCTGAGGGGATTGACGTGGAAGACATGCCTCGTCTATCTTGACGACATCATCGTCTTCGGGAAGACAGAAGAGGAGCATTTAGAGCGCTTGGAAGGGGTGCTGTCCCGCCTACAGTCAGTGGGGCTGAAGATCAAGTCCGAAAAGTGCCAACTAATCCGGCAGAGTGTACATCAAGTGTACATAGCAATCAAAGAATTTTACTTTCAAATTTTCAACCTTCGTATATTTTATTTAAATAAAAAATTAAAAATCTGCAATATTATTTACAAATCAAAAAACAAATTTATTTATATATTTCATGTAAATTGTAAACTCTCTATTTCAACATCTGAACGAAATCGACTAGTGCGTTGGTGAACATTTAAATTGCCAACTGTTCTCATGTGCATTTGCAACCTTTCAATGTATATTTCAATGATAACGAAATATTAAAACTTTCCGCATCAAAAGCAGCGTCTATAATGTAGCTGATCTGTTTGATGTTGCATTTCAAATTAGATTTGAACTGGGTTAAGTGAGCATGGAATTTGGCAAGAATTTCCATGCACTTATTCATTATTTTATCGTTTAATTAACTACAGGGAATTTTTTTCAGACAAAATCTTATGCACTTATTCAATGTGCACTTAACCAAGTTCCACTGTATTTCATATGAAATGTAGGAATGTCAAACAGCATTTTTCATACGAACAGCAAACCTCATCGACATATATAAAAATACATATATGGATGTTTTGTAACAAAAGAAACTTTGTAAATATTAAAGTAAAATTCTTGGATTGGAAATAAGAAAGATTCAAATAGAACACTCCCAGTAAAATCAAGAAGTTCATCAGATGCTAGCAATTTTAGTAGTTCGTCACTCCTTGGTTAAGCATGAAAGCTGCAACCTGTGAAC
>NW_003526942.1:21186-22517 GCF_000181795.1 Trichinella spiralis | reverse complement strand
TTGATCTGTCAGGTGAATTTTTAAAGTTTACAGTGAATTTTTCAAAGTCTCAACTCAACAAAGTAAAACAAAAAACTTGTAATAACATTTATTTGCTTCATTATTTAATTAGACAATAAGTGAGTTATTCCATTCTGTCGTAGTTGTGCGTTATGCCCTGAAGGTACGTGATAACGTCTCTGTCGTTATACTTGCTCACAATTTCAGCTATACGTTCATCAGCGTCCCGTAATTTTTTCAGCTTCTGTGGTGGCTGATGACCGGCCACCAGTTGTTCATAAAATAAATCCCCGGCGTGCTGCACCTTACGCAAGCTTTCAATCAGTTTCCAAATAGTCGCATGTGCCATGCCTAATTCCGCCTTCAACCTGCGGTGAGCAGCTTCTGCGTAGTTGTTGATGCGATTGTCTTCAACGGCAACTCAGCGATGCATTGACCACATCTCAACTGGAAACATTGATGGACGTCTTACACCACCTCGACGATTTTGACGACCACGTAACTGTCTTCAAACCAGTCGAGTAGTAGTTGAAGTTCGTCTGGAATATGCCCTGCTAAGTTGTCTACGACCTGCTCTAAACCGTCTATTGGAACAGAGGCTAGAGGAATTATTATTTTGGCTTGCAGAGCAAAGTCTGCGTCATTTTTGTACCTGGTGAATAAATCCAAAAGGATAGTCTCTCTTGGTAAAATTTTCAGTGCTAATGTTCTATTCGTTGGCAAAACATCGAGTTTTCATTGGATCGCTTCTCATTGCATAGTTACGGAGTAATAGCATTGGTTCTATCGCCTAAACTTTTCATTGATTAAAATTGTTCTGCTTTGATTAGCTAAAATTTTTTTCATTTCATTGGTCCAAATTTTTAATTACATAACAATTCATTGCGTAACCTTTGACCTCTTTTAGTGTTTGATCCGTGACGTCACCAATTTGACAGTGAATTTTTTCATTTTTTTTATTTGCTTTTTCTTTTAAATATTTACTTTGGGGATGTTCCCCTTCGGTCCCTCTGTTCATTTATTGGTCGCTAACCCGCTATTTTATTGGTCCGTCAAATCTTTGTCGTATTGGTTTTCTTTTTATTGGGCCGTTCAGTCTTTTTCATATTGGTTTTCCTTGTCTAATTGCTCATTGATTCAAATCCTTTCTTTGTGATTAGCTGTAATATTTTTTCATTTCATTGGTTCAAATATTCCAGGGTGGAACCCGTAAAATAATAGTAGGGACGTATCATAAACAATCCGTCAAAGTATTCCAAATCATGATAGTTTGATTTTTACTTTACAAAAATTAAAAGAAAAGGGAACTTTCTGATTTGGAAGAAAAGTTT
>NW_003526942.1:16481-21176 GCF_000181795.1 Trichinella spiralis | reverse complement strand
GTCCACAGCTGCAGTTTTCAGCTGAAACTGGGAGGGGGGATTGTAGAATATTAGCACTGAAATATTTTCTCATTTCAGCTGTAGCGCTCTCGGAAAATGTTTCTCGTTCGCAAAAGAATTTAATCTTTCCAATCTTTCTTTCGCTCCTGTTCACAAGAGTTATTGTTTTTCTTCTTATGTTTCATTTAATAAAAAATAAAATCTTGAATTCTGTTTAAAATAAGCATCGGTAATTATACATTTTGTGTAAACTGTATTAAATTTGTTTTTCAATATTTAAAGTAAACCGACTACTGGGTTGACTAAACATTCAAGTTGCAATTCTTGTATTACTATGGTTCAACATTCCAGGTCAAAAATACCTATTGCATTTTGAAATGATTTTACCAAACAAAGGTGAAAGCAAAGAAATTTATTTGTTTCGCTCTGTTGCCATCGTAAAAAGTCATTAGATGTCAAATTATGAAAACAAAAAATGACCTAGATAAACACGTTTATTTAACATCTCTTTGTTCAGTTATCTCTTCTTCAGGCTGTTCATTTGTTGCTTCTATATTTTTGTAGAATAATGCAATTAGATAATAAAGATATTTAATTTGTAAAGAACAAAACCCTCAATTCCATTTTTCATTTATTTCACTTCTCAATGCTTATCATTAGCTTGTGCTATTTTCCGTATCGTAGGTTTCAGATGTGTTTTGGAATGATGAGAATAAATACTAATGAATTTCAGTTTGTATCTCAAAGAACCAACATAAGCCAATACACAAAGGCAGATGCCACACGCTCAAGTGCACAAATCATAATGACAAATACGGGTTGTAAATAAACATACAAACAATGGCTTAATGTAGCACATTATTATTGTAATATTACAGCTAATCCATTTTTTCAACATAACGATTAGTTGGTTGCCGTGGAACAGTGTCTACAAGTTTAGAAATGGACTTTTTCCACGTTATCGTTGTATTGCCCATCTTGCCCATGGTGTATATTGCAATAAAGTTCAGATTTGCTTGTAAAATAGAAATTTCTGTACTATACATTTGCTAAGTTCTGAAGCCCTTATGTCGAATAGCAGAAAAGTTTCTGTGAAAACAGTCTGTTGATCAGCATAGATGTGAAGAAACAAAATGCAAAAGCAAACTTACAAAAACAAAATTAAGCAATAAGATAATGTTTTGTTAACAGTGAAATGTAAAACGCAAAAGCTTTTTAAAAGCATCATTTGCAGTCTGAAAACAAATATACACATTTCCAGGTTATAACTAAAAGCTTTTTCTTTTAAACAGTAAATGCTTTTTTATGTCCATATAAAGTATTTTAATGGTAATGCACCCACATTTGATAAAGATTTGATAAACAACAATCATCCAATCCCAGATCACAGCTGAATAGCTAATCAAATGGCACAGTTACGATGATAACCACATGTTGAACATTCCAGATCAAAAAGGATCTGTTAGATTTTGAAAACATTTCACCAAACAAAACATAAAGAAAAGAAAATTATTTTTCATCTCACGTTATCTTCCTCTAGCACTGCATATTTTCCGCCAAAATATGATCATCGTCGGCAGGCATAAAGCATATATTGATCTTTCATTTGCCGGCCTTGACCCTTCTGCAAAGCAGCTAAAACCTATTTAAGTACAAAAGGAAAATCTACATGTGATAAATTTTTCAGAAGCTGAAATCAGAAAAATAAGTCGATGCTAACATTAAGCAATCACCACTCCTTATATTGGCTGGCAACTTCAGTTGTAGAAAATTCCGTTCTATTTTTAGATACGGGTGTGTCCTGCTTGCATCGATTTGGATGAAGCAAACAAGCGTTGTTTCCTTCATTTCTATCCCTCAGACTTGACAGTTGACTGAGAACATGCAGCGGCGATGAAATTTTTTTTAATCATATTACAAATACTAATGACTAAAAGTGCAAAGTGGAAAAGTAATATACTTAAAAAAACAGCTAAAAACAGTGAAAAAATTTAACTGTTAAATTGGTGACGTCACCGATCAAACACTAAAAGAGGTCAAACGATACGTAATGAATTGCTATGTAATTAAAAATTTGGACAAATGAAATGAAAAAAATTGTAGCTAATCAAAGCAGAACAATTTTAATCAAAGAAAAGTTTTGGCGATAGAACCAACGCTATTACGCCATACTGCCAGCATATAACAAATATTTCAGAGCATAACCATTCTCCGCTTCATATATCCAGTTGATCTTCACACTGTACTTTCCCGGTCAAATGGTCCAATGGCCAATACGTATGGTAAAATGTAAAAGTGGCAATCACAATTTCACCACAACTGATTATTTTTAGCAATATATAGCTGCATAATGGGTTTTTAAAGCTGCCATAAAGAACTGACTGTTTTTGTCGTATATTCAGCTAAAAACAGTGACTCTTGAACAAACATCAAGTAGGTCTGAGAGCACTTACAGACACCCATGAAACATACCGTATTTATCTTTTGGGTTGACACCCTTTTTGACTAATCTACTCTATAAAATCCAAAGAAACTTTATCCCAGATTCCATAAAGCACGCAAACATGGACTACATTCAAAAATGATCACTCTGGTAACCTCAAAGCATTTTCCCGATTACTAATATGCGAATTATTCCAGAATACACCGAAATACAAAGAAGGCAAGATTACTGATTAAACAAGAAGCAATGGCAAAGATAAGAAAGAGAAAATCACAAATTATTGATAAATGTAAATAAGGTAAAAATTGAAATGGAAAAATCATAACAATTATTCAAAAGTTGTTGTTTTCTGTTATTATTATGAAGCGAGAATGTGAGTATTATAAATTGAAAAGGTTTTCAGTTTAAGCTTTGCGTCCAGTGGCTGAAAGCTAAATAGCCGATATGTCTACGAAATGCGGAATATTTCATATCAATGAAAATCAAGCAATGCAATACTGGAAATGATATTAATTTCAGAAAGAAAAATTTGTAGAAGCTAATATATATAAAAGTTAAATTCTACCTACAACGGGCAGCAGGTTGTCCGCGTGCAAATTACCCTACCCAAAAATCATGGGGTGAAGGGTTCGAATCTGCTAGCCACATGTAAAATGTATGCCTGTAACAGCGCAATTCAGCATGCGCTTCTACAAGCTAATCATCTGCTATAGCAAACCAATGCAATAATTGGTTGTTACGGACCTTATAGGTGGCGTTAACAACCTAGCTTTCTGCAAAGCAGAAAAATCCCTCCCTCGACATTGATAAATCCAATAAGCCGATGGATTTACTGAATCTTTTCTTTCATCTATCCGATTATCAGAGATGCCAATAATTGGCTACATTTAATAACTAGAAATCTTTTCCACTTTCAACCACGTTACGGGGTTAAATTACATTATAAAATCATTCAAACTGATGTTTTGATGTCGTTAAGTATTTTTTATTTGTATTTGCTATCGATTCATATAAAACGTATGTGAGACATACAACTAATCCACACACGGTACACAATTTATTTAGAATTGTAAGTTGGAAAGCGTCACGTTTTATTCACATAATAATTCTTAGCATTTTCTTTCTTTGGTTTACTTTTAGATCAAAATAAATTGTAAAATTACTATTTAAAATTCTGTTCAAAATGCAAATTTAGCAATAAAATATCCCAAATGCCTTCCTTTTCTAATTAACATTGCTCACACTGTAAACTGTCTAAATGCACAACTTATCATCAGCAGTGTTGCGGTCATTTTTCAAAACTTGTAATCTTTAAACTGCTAGATATGGTATTGATGGGGAGGGCCCACATGAGCAATTTCACAAATAATAAAAGCAAGGCAAACAGAACCGTCATATTGCAAACTCTCAACGCCGCAAACATACCCTGGTACCATTGAAGACACGCTGATCTACCCAGACATCAGCAGGAATCTGTAGATGACACGGAATAAAGTCAAGAAATCAAGCGGAAATCCATGAAAGCTTAAATCACAATCACGATGCGTTACCAGTGAATATGCCATGACAAAATAGGTTGAAACTCACGAAGCTAACCAAGAAAGAGAATATTTCGATACCATCAAAGAATAACATAATAAATAAGCCTTTCACTATAAGCAGGAAACAGAAGCAGATATTACAAAATTTGACAAAGCAAAAGTAACAACCTTAATATGACAAAGTTATGAGAGAGATGTAGAGATAATTTTGCATATAACTGCAGAAGGAAGGAATAATATAAATGTCAGCATACCTCAGCGGAAAATAAGTAAAATTGCTGTTAGTCATATCAAGGCTCAAAGTCAACAGATAAGATAACTGCAACTTGGCATATCACCATCAGGATAAAAGAGATTAACTTGTTCTGCATGTTCGGCTGAAATGCTTCACGTTGCATGCTTGAATGCACTGTTTTTTTGTCACGTTCTGGTTTCAAATTAAATTGTCTTCCATTATCACATTGACGTGAACATTTATTAATTTCAATATAAGTATTTCATTTTATAATGAAATAAATCAACTATTAATATTGAAAATGTCACATACATTCACATACATCATGATCCATTAAAATTTAATATTAAATACATGGCTTGTGATGATAAAACTGCTAATGAAATAACTGAATATCGTGGTTTGCCCCCACTTGGTCCCACTTCTGTTCCCATTCGGTCCCACTGTTCATTTATTGGTTCGGTGACCACGCTATC
>NW_003526942.1:15178-16471 GCF_000181795.1 Trichinella spiralis | reverse complement strand
CCAATTAAAAATTGAGTTGATAAGGACTGGAATGAATCAGAAAAAAGAGAATGGGAACTTTCATCTGAGGCCCGTATAAATCAAACACCCAGCAGATGTAGATGAAAAAGATTTGTCAATTCAGACACGGATCATCATACATCGCCATCCGAGCGCAAAAAGTTATCACTCTCTTGTATATCTGAAAAAGATATTGTTCACGCGAATGATGAAATACAAACACTGAAAAGTGAAGAAAAGGAAACGGGAGAACTTTCAATGTGCTTCAGTGGGATAAAGCAAGTTAATGAAATTCATACCTTGTTAAATGAAATGGAAGAATGTAGCAAAGGTTTTCAACAATTAGCAGAATCTGAAAAGGAATCAGCTCATCATGTGTCAAACGATTTTATCAGTATCTCTGAAAAATTTCTAAATGGCAGTTCATTTTTTACAGATTTTACAGATGTAAAACTTGAATCAGGAAGGAAATTTCAAAATGAAAAAACAGAAGAATCCATCTCCAAAACTGCTAATTCATCAGCACATGCAAAAACAACCGCTCAGAGTTTTTCTAAAAAAAGTCATTCATCAAAAACTGGAAAACACGAGTCAGATTCAGAAAATCCAAGAAATAATGGCGGATCAGTTAGTAAATAAGCACCATCATAATTGCAATAAAATCTGATTATGAATTCGAACGTTTTCTTTTTTCGTGATATTCATTTTCAAAAGCTCGCTGTACTAATTTTCTGTTCAATTTTATTTTATATTTTCATTGTGCTGTTTAACTAAAGTGTTACGAATAAATAAATAGTTTTAGTGAAGCAACTTTGCCTATATCTTTTCTTTGCATTTTGCATTTCTGAAACCTGGAATATTAATTTTTTTTTTATTTAAAGGATATTATATATACTGTTGTGTTTTGCAATTTTTGAAATTTATTTACATTATTACTATCTATAAATAAACTGCATAATTTTATACTCAGAAATACTTACTCATGGTACTATGGACATGTTTTTTTCTATAATAGTTCGAAACAGCAAACGTATAGCAAGCACTACGCGCGTCAATAAGATTAATTCTGCTCCATAAGTAGTAGAAAATAGTGACAATACTGCACTACAACAAGATATTTATCAACATTGAATATTACTATAATATCCATGCTATGCTTATATGTGGGGAGAATCAGGAACAGTTCAGGCAGCAAGAACTAAAATTCATTACGTGTACGTACAAGTCGGATCAGACCATTTCGAAAGTGGCTTGCATTATATAAGGTCCCGAACAAATTTTTACAAGTATGAA